>NC_036851.1:13667374-13917833 GCF_002910315.2 Salvelinus sp. IW2-2015 | reverse complement strand
TCCCATGCGTAAATAAGTTGAGGCTCCCAAGTGGCGCAGCGTTCTAAGGCACTGCATCTCAATGCTGGAGGCATCACTACAGACTCGGTTCAAATCCAGGCTGAATCACATCTGGCTGTGATTGGGAGTTCCATAGGGAACCTAGCCTACCCCAGCACAAATGGCTGGGGTAGGCTGTCATTGTAAATAAGAATTTGTTCTTAACTGACTTGCCTAGTTAAATAAAAAATAGGTCTAGTCTAAATCCAACCTTTTTGGACTTGGTATGTTATTGGATGTAAAATGTACTTCTCGTCATCACTTTCCACTGAATGTCTTTCCATCTTTTCAGTGTCACCGTTGCAAAGTGCAAATGTGGTGATTTTAACAACAAAAATCTGTTGTCCATATTCGGGGAAACTTGGTCTACACCCAAAAATATAAGTTCGCTTGGCAGGCCTTTGTATGCGGCCAGTTGCTACAGCCTTCTGCCTTTGTAGTTGTAAACCAGAAACAAATTTACACTCCTTATGGATCCAGTCACAAAGAATTATTGAGCTAGACAATTTATAAACAGTTATTTCCTTCAGACGGGGCGTGAATAGCTGTTTCAAATTAAGAGGCTTAAAGAGTTATGGATATCTTTAGCGATTTAGATGTGCTGAACGGTTTCTCAATGGTTTTGCACTTAGTCCACGTTCTCTGAAGCAAAAACACACTGACTCATCTGCTAAGGGTCTAAGAAATTGTTGCAAATGAAGGTTAATCAAACACAATACGCCAAGAAAAATGTCAGTATAACATTTGATAAGTCTGTGAATAGGGCTGGCACAATTACCGTTATAACCGCGTAACAGACGGTCTGGAATGAAGATGGTTGAAGACTGTTGTGAAAATAAAATAACCGTCCTAAAAAAATTACAAACAGCTGACTGAATGATCACAATGCAGCAGCAGCACACATAGAAATATAATGAATAGAACAGGCTTGGAACCACTAACCCCAGCAATTTGACTGGTAAACCATGGGTACATTCGCAATGGCTGCCTGGTATTGTGAGGTAATCATTTCCATGGTAATGTAGAATTGTCATCAAATTATGTTAACTGATGTGGCTCATGCAATGGAATGTATTTTTTGCAATGTTAGTTGAGTTGAATCAACAAATCACAGCACATATTTTACCAATATTTTACTTCCTGCTTTGCTCCTATGGGTACGCTCGCAATGACCGCCAGTCCACCCATTATGCCATCATTGACTTGAATGGCGACTCCCATTCTATTCATTCTATTTCATCTTCTATAATGTCCTTTTAGTGTAAGAGCTGTTTGAAAAGACCGGCTGAAATATCAGCCTGTTTTGGTGGGATGGAGTTTTGACCTTCCATGGTGACATCACCATGCGGTAAATAAGTTGAGGCTCCCGAGTGGTGCAGCGTTCTAAGGCACTGCATCTCAATGCTGGAGGCATCACTACAGACCCTGGTTTGATCCCGGGCTGTATCACAACCAGCCATCATCGGGAGTCTCATAGGGCGGGGCGCAATTGGCCGGGGTAGGCCGTCATTGTAAAGTAAGAATTTGTTCTTAATTGACTTGCCTAGTTAAATACAATTGTAAAAAATAATAGACCAATAAGAAAGAGAGTTCCAAACCACTCTGCCAATAACATCTAATTTTCAGTTTTTCCCCTCCCCACTCAGACCTCTCCCAGACAGTCCAAGCTAAATTCTTGCTTGAGAAATTGCCCTTTACTAGGATATATATWTTTTTTTTGACAATTCTTATTGAAAACAATCACACTAAGGCGCTTAATTTTTACCCAGAAATTATTTGAAAATTAGATAAGGCAGGTGCGTTGAACAATTAAGTGTATGGCTTTGTGTGTGTGTGAAGGGACCATTTCACGCTGTCTGTGTGAAGGGACAATTTCAGGTTGTCGGTGATGTGCACGCCGAAGAACTTGAAGCTTTGACCCTCTCCACTGTGGCCCTGCTCTCTCTGCTGTCTCCTGTATTCCACGATCAGTTCCTTCGTTTTGTTGACGTTGAGGCAGAGGCTATTTTCCTGGCACCACTCTGCCAGGGCTCTCACCTCCTCCCTGTAGACTGTCATGTCGTTGTTGGTAATCAGGCCTACCACTGTTGATTTGTCAGCAAACTTGATGATTGCACCCCTGTAGGGACCATGTTGAGGACCAGCATGTGGGACGGGTTCAGACACAGAGCCCTGAGCTTAGTGATGAGCTTGGAGGGTACTATGGAGTTGAAGGCTGAGCTGTAGTCGATGAACAACATTCTTACACAGGTATTTCTCTCGTCCAGATGGGATAGGGCAGTGTGTAGTGCAATGGTGATTGCGTCGTCCGTGGATCTGTTGGGGCGATATGCGAATCGTAGTGGGTTTCGGGTAAGGTGGAGGTGATACGGTCCTTACCTAGACTCTCAAAGCACTTCATGATGAGAGAAGTGAGTGCTACGGAGCAATAGTAATTTAGTTCAGTTACCTTCGCTTTCTTGAGTACATGAACAATGGTGGACATCTTGAAGCAAGTAGGGACAACAGACTGGGATATGGAGTGATTGAATATGTCTGTAAACACTCCAGCCAGCTGGTCTGCACATGCTCTGAGGACACGGACTGGGATGCCGTCTGGGTCAACAGCATTGCGAGGGTTAACACGCTTAAATTACTTTCTCATGTAGGCCATGGAAAACGAGAGCATAAAATCCTCGTAAGCAACATGGTTCAATGGTGTTTTCCTCGAAGGCGGGCGAAGAAGGTGTTTAGCTCATCAGGGAGTGAGGTGTCGGTGTCCACGGTGTGGATGGTTTTCCCTTTATAATCCATGATTGTTTGGAGTCCCTGCCACATACGTCTTGTGTCTGAGCCGTTGAATTGTCCCTGTACTGTCGTTTTGCCTCTTTGATTGCCTTACAAAGGTCGTAGCTGGTCCTATCGTACAAGTCCATGTTCTCAGTCACCTTGTCATGGTTAAATGCGGTGGTTCGTGCTTTCAGTTCTGCGTGAATGCAGCCATCTATCCACAGCTTTGGATAAGTTCTAATCGTCATAGTGGGAACAACATCCTCTATGCACTTCCCAATGAACCCATTCACAGAGTCAGGGTATACGTCAATACTACTTTTAGAAGCGAAGCGCCTCTGTGTGTGTGTGTGTGTGTGTGTGTGTGTGTGTGTGTGTGTGTGTGTGTGTGTGTGGTGGTGTGTGTGTGTGTGTGTGTGTGTGTGTGTGTGTGTGTGTGTGTGTGTGTGTGTGTGTGTGTGTGTGTGTGTGTGTGTGTGTGTGTGTGTGTGTGTGTTTGCGTGTGTGCGAGAGAAAGAGAGAGAGAGGCATTATATCCAAATTGATAACTCTGAAACAGTTTGATTTGAGTAAATAGCATTCACAAGTGAGGTACCATACTGCTGAGTTTTGTGCCCTCCTTATGTTTCTCTTGATAGATTCCATGGTGTCGAAGGTTATTTTACAACCAGACATTTTTTCGGACCACTCCGTGAATATGCCTTTTATACCATATCCATTCAGAGTGCATAAAACCATCAGGAAATTTTAAATATCAATAAATCTCTTTACAGGAGGAGATTGGTGAGGCAATAAGCTCTGTCCAGATGTGCTTGTGGCAGCAAAGGAAGAATAGACATGTAGTCTGTTCAGTTGAGGAAAGAGAGACTAAGGGCTCTATTCAAACTGTAAAGCTGAAACGTTTGCGCAATACCCTTTTTTAAGTGAATTTCCGAATGAGCCGACATTTGCAGCGTTTATCGTGAATGCAGTCTCCGCTAAAGCAGGAACATTGCCTTTAAATTTAAATCACACTGTAAACCTGAACTTCCGCGATGCGGATTGAATAGAGCTGTTAATATGTGACGTTTGACTTCTCAGAACAGTTTTTGTTTGCCACTTGCGACAGTAGCACCATTGATTCACTTTCAGTTAGTTCACTGGACAACAGACAGATGGTAAAATACAACGATACCACAATGCTACTATACAATGCTTTTGGGGTTATTTAAAAAAGAATCCTTGAACAGTACTCTGCATTCAACACCTTGACCCAGCCTTAATTAACTATGCTGCAGACATCTCCGCCACACTCAATCAGGCACAAGTCTTGGTCAAATTTTCTCATTTTGAGAGAAAATTTTAACAACAAACCTAAATAAATAAACAATGCTATTCCTCCAAAGATTTAATTCTTTCACATTTCAAACAAAACAGCAGCTAATTATAGCCTTAAGCCATGAGCTTTGATGCATTTTCCCTCAGCTGGATTCCTTGGCTTTTCTCTTCCTGGAAGTGCTTTTCTTTAGGTCCTGAGGTAAACTGCCCGATGGGTGCGCAGCAGGCTCTGAAGATACTAAGACCACACACAGATACCACACACCGGAGCCTATCATACACACAGAGTGTGTGGTGTGTGTGTGTGTGTGTGTGTGGTGGTGTGTGTGTGTGTGTGTGTGTTGTGTGTGGTGTGTGTGTGTGTGTGTTGTGTGTGTGTGTGTGTGTGTGTGTGTGTGTGTGTGTGTTGTGTGTGTGTTTGTGTGTGTGTGTGTGAGTCATAGGCCACCATCAACTGTACTGTGGAAAACACATGATAGTGAATAACTTACACAACGTGTGAATTGCAATGAATACTCAGAGAGAAAAAGGTGTAGATACACGCGCAGAAGATCCACGCGCAGAAGCAGGAATTGTGGTCGCAGGCAATGGTCAACCACAGGTAGGCAGTCAAAAACAAACCAATACCTCACAACCATACAAACAGAAAGAACTGAACTAAATAGGGAGCTGATGAGACCAGGTGAGAAATGAACACAGGTGAAATCAATGAACAAAAAATGAAAGACGGGGACACGTTCAAGAACACAACAAAAAAGAACACAAGGTTGACTAAAAAAAGAAAAGCAGAACCTTACATGAATAGAGAGGCTAAAGGTCTGATACTGGGCGCTAGCAGAGGATATGTTGACTTGAAAGGCCTTCTATTGATTGATTTATTTAACCTGTATTTAACTAGGCAAGTCAGTTAAGAACAAATTCTTATTTACAATGGCAGCCTACCCCGGCCAAACCCTGACGATGCTGGGCCAATTGTGCGCCGCCCTATGGGACTCCCAATCCCGGCAGGATGTGATACCAGGGACTGTAGTGACACCTCTTGCACAGAGATGCAGTGCCTTAGACCGCTGCGCCACTCGGGAGCCCCTATTAAATGTAATAACTCACAAACAAGCTTTCTTTCATAAATTTTTTCAGAAAATGTGAGTCTCAATGGCAAAATAATACCTTCCTCATAAAAGTCGATGCTGTTGGTAGTTAGATTTTATTTTTAACATTGGCAAGAACTCTGTAGCAAATGGGACCAAGATCAACAGAGGGAGCAGAAACCACCTAGGGTGTTGATGTACCCCTGCTGTTGGGCTTGTCACATGCAGTGCATTTCACCTTTCACACTTAAATGGATGGTGTAAACTTGTCTTGCCGGTAGGCGTGGGGTCATGGGGTCATGCATGCACAAACAGGGGTGGAAGTGTATTTGCTGGGCACAACCATTTCTTCTTGGCTCCCTTCCCAGTCTCTTTTAGCCAGCCCACACCCCAGGCCTGCATCCAGCCTGTCTCTCTTTCACCCGTGTGGAGAAATGTGAATGGGTGATGCCCTATGGGCCAAGCTGTACCACTCAGCCAGTGTTTTTTAAGATATCCCATTTCCCTGCATTAGAGTGACGCAGCTTCATCTGAACCGGGGAATAGCCTCTCCTATTGAAGTGGGACTGTGGTACCATATGACATTCAGATATGCAAGGGTAATTGTTTTTACTGATGCTCCACGATGCAGTGCCTCCTCCATGCATGAGGCTCCCTGTCTCACAGCCACGCTCATGTGTTTCCCATCAGGGAAGTCTGTGGTTACCTTCCTGATTTTGCTGGACTGGAAAAACATAGCTAATATGGTGTGATCTGAAAAAGGTTTGATGCAGGCGCTTTACAAATAAACCTCAGAATGCCATATGGTTTGCGTTCATCTCTTAATTTATTTCCTATAAATGTCTATTGAATATTCTGTTGAGCCAACATGTGTGTAACCAGAGCTGGAAAACAGAAGGCCCGAGAGAGCAGTTTGTGGCGATGTGATTATTATGATTCCGTTTTTTCTTTCTTTTCTGTTGCATGGTAGACCAGAGAAGACTCTGCAGAACAGTCCTAAACAAACAACCTAACATGTAAACAAAGCCCCTTAGGACTGCCATGAACCCCTGTTATCCCCGCAATGTTCCAAGAGACACAACATCATTCCAATAAAGGAGCAATTAAAAAGTAATGAATGTGAGTAGCAACAGTTCACTATGACTCAACGACCAAACTAATTTTTCCCTTTGGAGTTGGAGATTGGGTTACCATGGCTGTAGGCCTCCTAGCAGACCAGCCAACCCTGGAGTGCATGGAACTGAAGTTTTCCAAACGCAGCAGTTTCCTATAGTGGAATTCAAAGCTGCTAGAAGGGAGACAGACGGGATAACCTGGTTTCACTTTGAGCCCTGCCTTTGACACAAGGACTCAGGCTTTTCTCATCAACGTTTTTGAGCCACAGACGGTTTCATCCGTGTGCTCTGCTTTTGCTTCAGTTCTGACACTATTACATGTTCCACTGCCACTTGTTAAAACCATCTATGCAAAAAATACATCGGAAGGGATTGTTTCACAGTTACAGTCAAATTGTGCTAATAAAAATCAATTTATTTTGCTAATATTAGAAACATTTTCCACTAGCCTGCCAATGTCATTTACATGTTGATGATTATTTTTATTATCTCTGTGGCATGAATGGAAATCAGAACTCCCTGGTTTCGAGTTTCATTGACTGCCTAGCCACCAATAATCCGTTAGTATGCTTTAAATACCGTGCCACAAGTTGAAAAGGGCAACCTCCGCTGCAGTAGTCATGTCAATGGTATAAATGTGTAGCATTAGATATTCCACTTAATATTCTTAAATCCTCCGTGGGACGGTTGAGCTAACATAGGCTAATGTGATTAGCATGAGGTTGTAAGTAACAAGAACATTTCCCAGGACATAGACATATCTGATATTGGCAGAAAGCTTAAATTCTTGTTAATCTAACTGCACTGTCCATTTTACAGTAACTATTACAGTGAAATAATACCATGCTATTGTTTGAGGAGAGTGCACAGTTATGAACTTGAAAATGTATTAATAAACCAATTAGGCACATTTGGGCAGTCTTGACACAAAGTTTTTAACAGAAATGCAATGGTTTACTGGTACAGTCTAAAACTTTTCACATACACTGCTGCCATCTAGCGGCCAAAATCTAAATTGAGCCTGGGCTGGAATAATAAATTATGGCCTTTCTCCTGCATATCAAAGATGATGGTACAAAAAAAAATGATGTTTTTTGCTTTGTATTATCTTTTACCAGATCTAATGTGTCATATTCTCCTACATTAACTTAACATTTCCACAAACTTCAAAGTGCTTCGTTTCAAATGGTATCAAGAATATGCATTTCCTTGCTTCAGGTCCTGAGCTACAGGCAGTTAGATTTGGGTATTTAATTTGAGGCGAAAATTGAAAAAAGGGGCGGATCCTTAAGAGGTTTTAATAAAAACAAAATAAAACAAAAATAAAACAAAAAAACTAACCCTTTGATACTTGATTTATGGACACGTGAATAACAATTACGAAAGTGTCTAATATGACTTGCAGCACATATTAAATGTATGACAAATATGCACCACATTCATTTCCAAAACAACACTATTCATGTTAGTTGCTGTGTGATCTAGATAGCAGAGTCACATATTTACTTTCAGTGGTTCAGAGTTGAAAAGCTAGCTATAATCATTGATTAAAATGGAAACGTGAGGTAACTTGGTGAAGTATCAGGGTGAACGAACTGAGCGGATATATGAATTACAATCTAACTGAAAAGATTTTCTCAGGACATTATGTAAATGACCTTGTAAGTGAGAGGTAGTATTTTAAACAAATAGCGATGTTGGAGTTGATAAGAGAGAACGAGATGACTGAGGTATAAGTCTGCATACACAGTGATATTTCCAATGTGGGGCCTTAAATCTGACAACAAATAGATCATTCTGCACAGTGGAATACATTCATTTGATATAACCCTCTGAATTGCAATGACATTTTAGGGACAGGACAACAGTTTCAGTGTAATATTACTACCCTGTGTTAATTCTTGACTTTTTGTATACAAAATGTGATGTTAAGTACAAATGTGAAATTTTATTGTACCACTTACAGTAGGCCTAGTAGCCATTGATGTATCATTAATTTGGAAAATTGAAGCTGATACTTAAATACATTGATCACTTTCTCTTTATGTATTTTAAGAAGAGAAAAAGCTGTATCTGTCGACGCTTGTGTCCTCTTTTTTGTTTAATTTTCTCTGTGGGAGGACTGGCCTTGACAGGCAGGATTCATTAGGGCAGACTACAGTGACAGGCAGTCTCTGCAACCCGTCCTGCCCAGCTCTCTAACTGTAAACAATAGGGGTGTGGATTAGTTTGGAAACAATGTGTTTATTTAAAAAGCCCACTTCCTGTATGGACTTAACAACTCTCCCATTAATTTTATTGGCGGCTGCTCCAGTTCTGAAAATCATTGTTTAGGAAAAATACAAAACCACACAAAACAAAAAAGGGAGCATTTCACATTTGCAGTTGGTTCCTGTGTGATATAATAAGTACATTAAAGACAATTCCTGATGCCTATTTGTTCTGTACAATCTCAGAAATCTAACATCAGCGAAAACAAATGAGGAAACATTTTGTTGTTCTTGTTTAGACTGCATGTTGTATATGTTTGGTGCTTCTTTGTTTACAGACATCAAATTCAAGGAAATAGCTTGTCTATTATACATGTTTTGCTTTCAACATAAAACTCCATGAACAGTGTATGTTGGTGCCTAAAGGAGTTGAGATTCAGCAAGCACTAGGGAGTGCCCAGGAGCTACACCCATAAGCCACCGTGCCCAAACCCACGTCCTGCGCAAAAGGAGCAGGCTTGCAGTTTTCTCTGGAGGAGAAACAGTTGAATTAGGCAAATTTCTATTACCCACAAAGCAGCGGCAGGCTAATGTTCACACCTCATGGATTAAAACAATGCACTTTGAGTTAGCCTCGTTTAGTGTTTGTCACATCCTCTCATAAAATGTTAATGAGGGAACATGTCTCTCACAGTAACAATAGCTACAATCAGCACACTCGAGTGACTTGCAAATGTTTCAGCTGATATGAGAATTGTGTGACAACAAACAAATAGAACAGAAAATCTACAAAGTAATACTTTTTTGAATTCCACATGAATACATATATATAGGGATCCAAAGTTATTTATGAACAATCCTACAGGAATCCTGCTGGAACAATTAGTTATCATCATACAGAGATAAGGATGGCTGCCGTTTTAATGAACAGTTCCTAACCAATTGTGCCATTTTGTGTGGTTTTTTGCAACTTATTTTGTACATATTGTTGATGCTACCATCTCTTACAGCGGAAAATAGCTTCCGGATATCAGAACAGTGATTTCTCACCACGAACTGGACAAGGATTTTTTCTTTAATGAGTCTGACGTGAAGGATATAATGTTGTTCCTGGACAAGGCCCAAATCCCTGTCATTCACATGAAGAAAAGAAGGAAATACAGGGGGCGCAGATCAGGGTGCCTTGTGCATCGGTGAGTGGGTAACCCGCCTCTACCATCCGTTCTATTGGCCAATGTGCAATCACTGGAGAATAAACTGGATGAGCTCTGTTCGAGACTATCCTACCAACAGGACATTAAAATCTGTAATATCTTATGTTTCACTGAGTCGTGGCTGAATGACGTCATGGATAATATGAAGTTGGCTGGGTCTTCCGTGCATCCGCAGAACAGAACAGCTATGTCCGGTAAGACAAGGGGTGGGGGTGTGTGTCTATTTGTCAATAACAGCTGATACGCGATGTCTAATATTAAGGTAGTCTCGAGGTATTGCTTGCCTGAGGTAGAGTACCTCATGATAAGCAGTAGACCACACTATCTACCAAGAGAGTTTTCATCAAAATGTTTTTTATCCGTCTATTTACCACCACAAACCAACACTGGCACTAAGACAGCACTGAACAAGTTATATAAGGCCATAAGAAAACAAGAAAATGCTTATCCAGAAGCGGCACTCCTAGTGGCCAGGGACGTTAATGCAGACAAACATAAATCAGTTTTAACTAATTTCTATGTGCAACCAGAGGGAAAACAACTCTAGATCACCTTTATTCCACACACAGAGACGCGTACAAAGCTCTCCCTCACCTTCCATTTGGCAAGTCTGCCCATAACTCTATCCTCCTGATTCCTGCTTACAAGTAAAAACGAATGCAGGAAGTACCAGTGATTCGCTCAATACGGAAGTGGTCAGATGACTCGGATGCTATGCTACAGGACAGTTTTGCTAGCACAGACTGGAATATATTCCATGATACATCCAATGGCATTGAGGAGTATACCACCTCAGTCACCGGCTTCATCAATAAGTGTATCGACAACGTTGTCCCCACAGTGACCGTACGAACATATCCCAACCAAAAGGTGAAATGGTAAAAAACCATGGATTAGAGGCAACATCCGCACCGAGCTAAAGGCTAGAGCTGCCGTTTTCAAGGAGTGGGACACTAATCCGGACACTTATAAGAAATCCTACTATGCCCTCAAACGAACCATCAAACAGGCAAAGCGTCAATACAGGATTAAGATTGAATCCTACTACACCAGCTCTGACGCATACGTGGACCAACTGGCAAGTGTCTTCACTGACATTTTCAACCTCTCCCTGACCGAGTGTGTAATATCTACATGTTTCAAGCAGACCACCATAGTCCCTGGTAACTTGCCTAAATTACTACCGCCCCGTAGCACTCACGTCGGTAGCCATGAAGTGCTTTGAAAGGCTAGTCACATCAACATGGCCCACTCCAATTCGTATACCGCCCCAACACATCCACAGATTATGCTAACTAAATCGCACTCCACACTGCCCTTTTTCACCTGGACAAAAGGAAAAACTATGTGAGTATGCTGTTCATTGACTACAGCTCAGTGTTCAACACCATAGTGCCCACAAAGCTCATCACTAAGCTAAGGATCCTGGGACTAAACACCTCCCTCTGCAACTAGACCCTGGACTTCGTGACGGGCCCAGGTGGTAAGGGTAGGCAACAACATATCTGCCAGGCTGATCTTCAACACGGGGGCGCCTAAGGGGTGTGCACTCAGTCCCCATCCTGTACTCCCTGTTCACCCACAACTGCATGGCCAAGCACGACTCCAACACCATCATTAAGTTTGCTGACGACACAACAGTGGTAGGCCTGATCACCAACAACAATGAGACAGCCTATAGGGAGGAGGTCAGAGACCTGGCAGTGTGGTGCCAGGACAACAACCTCTCCCTCAATGTGAGCAAGACAAACAAGGTGATTGTGGACTACAGGAAACGAGGGCCGAACACATCCCCATTCACATCGACGGGGCTGTAGTGTAGTGGGTCGAGAATTTCAAGTTCCTTGGTGTCCACGTTACCAACAAACTATCATGGTCCAAACACACCAAGAAAGTTGTGAAGGGGGCACAACAATGCCTTTTCCACCTCAGGAGACTGAAAAGATTTGGCATGGCTCCCCTGATCCTCAAAAAGTTCTACAGCTGCACCATCGAGACCATCCTGACTAGTTGCATCACCGCCTGGTATGGCAAACGCTCGGCATCCGACCATAAGGCGGTACAGAGGGTAATGTGTACGGCCCAGTATATCACTGGGGTCAAGCTTCCTGCCATCCAGGACGTATATACTAGGTGGTGTCAGAGGAAGGCCCAAAAAATTGTCAAAGACTCCAGTCACCCAAGTCATAGACTGTTCTCTCTGCTACTGCACGGCAGGCTGTACTGGAGCACCAAGTCTAGGTCCAAAAGGCTCCTTAACAGCTTCTACCCCCAAGCCATAAAACCGCTGAACAATTAATCTAATGGCCACCTGGACTATTTGCATTGACACCCCTCCCCTTTGTTTTTGCACTGCTGCTACTCGCTGTTTATTATTTATGCATAGTCACTTTACCCCTACCTAGATGTACAAATTACCTCTACTAACCTGTACCCCCTCGTTATTGTTATTTTATTGTGTTACTTAGTATTTTATTTTTATCTTTAGTTTATTTAGTCAATATTTTCAATATTTTCAATTTTCAACTCAATTTTCTTAAAACACCATTGTTGGTTAAGGGCTTGTAAGTAAGCATTTCAGCTGTTGTTGTATTCGGCGCATGTGACAAATGCAATTGTATTCAATTTTATTTGATTACTTTATATGGCGCTATTCTACTCAGTACGAGTTAATTTTTGGCCCTCACAAGTTTTCATCCCTGATATTGAGTAGCCTCAACCAACACAGTTAATACATTCATTTGCAAGACTGACAGATATGTATGCGCATGAAAAGGCATTAGAAATCAGAAGTGAAACCTAGCCCATACAGACGTGTGATCAGAGGGCGTAGGTGTAACAGGTAAACTCAGGGGAGGGTGTTTAAGCCCTAGTTAGGCATGTAAATCCCACCCTTTACAGGCAAAGCGCTCCAGTAGATCCCTGTCAATTTCCTGCAGCTGTGCTTGGGCGGATTTACATGAATACACTCTATCACTTGAGCTTAGCCTCCTGTATTATACATTTACTTAGTTTTGGGGGAAAAGGTTACAAAAGCTTTGGCAAGTTTTTTTTCTCTTTCTCTTTCACTCTTTCACTTTTTTGTATTTTCCTGAGAAAATAAGGTTTTATTTACAAGCCACCTGGTATGGCATCTTTTGTAAATTGACTCCTCAATTCTGTCCACGGGCCAAGCACAAGAAGGTTAGCTGCCTGTTTCCTGATAAGCTGGCAGAAGCTATCAACCCCTGCAAGAATATATTGCTCTGTATTTCTGTCATGCTTTATCATCAGCTGAGGTGAAACTAAACCGGTTCTAAGCGAGAGTAGAGGGGCCATTTCTGTGGATTACAGACTCCGACTTTAATTTCAAAGACCAATGGTGTATCCAAGGAAGGTGCAGGCTTCGCTTGCCACAGATTGGCAGCAGGGCTCAGATAAGGGCTCACTCTCGTTGTTCGTATTCACCATGGGGGCCTATTGATCTCTGAGCTGGTGGTTCATTTCATAAAATACATGGCAAATGGTGTTAGAGCAATGGTGTGGGTCTCCATACACCAGGCATAGTGAGCCGCGTGCCAACTCCCTTTGTGCCGAGGTATACAGGAAATGCACCACATGAAGCCAGGGAATTTGTCAGGAGTCATTAAGGAAGGAGGTGACAGTCAAATGAACAGCTTTTAGTATTTGCAATACTGTACAAAAAGCTACAATGAATGTGATTTCAACACAACTAAGCTGCATGGTTAGGATGCAGGAAATAAGTTTGACCCTGACTTCTTATAGAATCCCAGTCTGTATTAAAAGTCTGTATTGTGGCATTTTCAGGACAATAAATGAAAAGTTTTGTCTTGAATGTCTGGTTTCATCTTGCAATATCATTGCATAGTTGTTCAAGAGTCTTTATGAGAAACCTTGGGGAATCTTTAATATCCATTAGACTTAGGAGCACAATTCATATAGACATGTCTCTCTGTCTCTGTGCAATTTTTCAAGACCAAATTTGTGAAACGCATAATCACAACATGAGGGCCTCTTATTTTAATATCAGTGGGTGTTATTATTAGAAACCCATTTCAAATGATATGTCACGAGGGAGCAAATATCATTTACAAATCACTAATGACTTGCAAACAGTCCTTTAGCCTCCGGTGGAAGATGACGAGTCTACACAGTAGGCTATGCGCTCGCCATTTGGCAGAGACTCAATGAGATCCAACATTTTGGTGGGAGGAAGAACAGGGGAGAAATCCAACGTGACACCTGTACACATAAGAAGAGTGATTCAGTTGTGATTCCCTGTCTTATCTCTTAAAAACCAATCACTCAAACAACTCATTACTATGATTGTCTAATGGTTTTGTGGTGTTTGTTCTGAATATGCAAATGAGACACTAAAATATGTACATATCCTGTGCTGAAATGGTTTTGATTCTGATATCAATTATTTAGTGGGCATTATTAATATTACACTTTGCATCTTTAAACTGGGCGGATCGAACTCACCTCAATGCCGGACTGCCTACAATGAGTCATCAATAAATCATGTTCATAATGTCAGGGAAGACACTATACTAGATCCTTGATCTAATTTTACATGGACTCACTTGGTCATTAGTTCAGTTTGGCGTGAATGCCATTCTATGCAAACGACGAAGAGGTGGCCGGGGTGCCTGATATGGCCTGACAGTTGGTGCATCAAGCTGGTCCTTCATTAATGTTAATCAGCGCGCAATTGCAAATAATCAAATCAGTATCAAATAAGTTCACCAATATGCACATATTCGAAAGTACTTCATTTTCTATGTAAAAAATATATATATTCTGGATT
This sequence comes from Salvelinus sp. IW2-2015, assembly GCF_002910315.2. NCBI lineage: Eukaryota > Metazoa > Chordata > Actinopteri > Salmoniformes > Salmonidae > Salvelinus > Salvelinus sp. IW2-2015. The sequence goes on along the minus strand of NC_036851.1, from coordinate 13,903,271 downwards.
CATCATTCATCACTTGTCTGTCGTCTTGGTACTTCTCCCCTCAGATGCTCTTTGCTTTTCATGGACCTCATGCTGACATGCTGAGTTGTAGAACTAAAAGTTATAGATTAACAAATATATGATCGATTTTGGAATTATCATGTAATTCTTTCCACTTCAGTTAAGAATACACTCTGATAGAAAGTTTGACCCACTAAAGGAAAAGTTGTAGCGACTCGATTTGAAACATTCAAACGTTTTGGGAAATGTAGCTAAATGGGGAACTGAAAAGATGCGACACAGACCACAAGGAGGTATCTGTCTTTATCACCACCTAGACATAATAACTTAATGCAAATTCTAACTAGTTAAGCACAGCAAAATGATATGATGCCATTGTCTCCGCCAGATTGGTATTATAATGTTAGCATGTGCAAATAATTACATTTTCTTCCTGATACAATGACATTATTTGTTCTGGTTGTATTATACACCAATAAAAGCAAACATCATATTAGGATTCATGGTACTTTCCCCATTGCATTATCAATATGTGGAAATAATTGTCTGCTGAGAGATTAAATTACATTATTGTGTATCTTTTTCATTCCTAATAAATAATGATGGATGGCTTTTATTTTCATCACCACCTGCAACCATTTTGTCTTCCCCTTGCAAGTTAACAATGAAATAAAAGAAAGAAAACGTATGACAGTGAATACCACAAGCTTTTCAATGCTTCTCAGACTCTTAAGTTTGAGCATTTGTCCTTTGTGGGAAAACACCGCAAAAAGTGTATTATTTCTGCATAATGAATTGAATCCTAGTTAAATAAAGGTTAAATAAAAAAAATAATTAAAAAAAGCTTGCCATCATCACGACTGTGTCTGTATTCATTGATTCCTGTCTTGAATAGGTGGCGGACTTAGACGTGAGTAGTTAGTGATGTGTGTAGACATGAAGATATAGGAGTAGAGTCTGTATACACATAATTTCTTATTAATAAGCAAGTCTATTTTATCAGGATCTATATTCAAAGCACAGAGACATGGTCTCCAAATATCTGTGTTTATTTACGAGCTGTGTCAGTAATTAGGATGTCTGTTAAATTCCTTACGGCTGATAAATGTATTGACAATGCCTCTAGGTGTGCACAGATCCACTGTGTAATCCTGCCTATGAGTAATGGTATTGAAGCTGAGCTGACTGACAGCAGGGAGACGTTATTAAGCAAGCTTCCTGAAGATTCTTTCCCATCCTGGCAAATGCCTTAGATTATATGTCCGCATACGGAGGCATTTTTCTCATTTACAATTGTGTTTCAGTGTAGTTTTTTTTGTAGCACAGCCTCACTTTTAATCAGTGAATTGCACTTTGTGGCGATAAGAGAATTGATTAGCTACCAGTCTTCTGGAGGCTTCGTGTTTAATTGGGTTTTCTTTTTTTGCAGCCCACGTTGCTTAATAGTCAATACTGCTCCCTCAAACCCCTGTTGCATTTGATGCATTTGTTGGCATGCTGTTTTTGAAGATAAAACAAGGTAAGGACATAATAGTCCTAGTTAATTGGCATCAGAAAGAAAAATGCTGTTATAACTTCATAACTTCTTAAGTCATGCCTTGTGCACAGCTAGACGTACACCAGTGTAAAATTTACATTTTAATGAAATATTTGAATAAGTACTTGAAATTCACTCTACCAAGTCTCCCAGTTCTAAAACCAACATTTCATGTTTGTGTTTTGAATGGCAGCGTCAGGGAAATTAGCATGTCAGTCATACAGATTAGGGAGGCATCAGTGTAAAGTCGCAGACTGCCTCAATCAAGGTTCACTGCAGGTAAACACTGGCCATGACATGTTTAAATGATAGCTTTTATGAAAGAGACAGTATTACATTTAGAGGGAAATGTGAGAGGGAGACCGAGAGAGATTGAGTGTTCACACAAACATCAAACCTTGTTTCCATTTGGAATAATACGCTTTGCCAGGGTTTTGGTTGGATAAATGAGGAGTATTCTTTCAACCACAGCTCTAATAATAATGTAATAATGTAGGGTCAGGGTTAGTTAATAATCTAGTAATAATGTAAAAGTTGTTGATTAGTTTGGTTATGGGTTGGATTCTATATGTTCATGTGTCAAGCCAACTGTTGTTGTTTGTAATGACACTGTACAGTTGAAGTCGGAAGTTTACATACACTTAGGTTGGAGTCATTAAAACTAGTTTTTCAACCACTCCACAAATTTCTTGATAACAAACTATAGTTTTGGCAAGTTGGTTAGGCCATCTACTTCGTGCAAGACACAGGTAATTTTTCCAACAATTGTTTACAGACAGATTATTTCACTTATAATTCACTGTATCAAAATTCCAGTGGGTCAGAAGTTTAATTCCAGAACAATTATGTCATGGCTTTAGAAGCTTCTGTTAGGCTAATTGACATCATTTGAGTCAATTGGAGGTGTACCTGTGGATGTATTTCAAGGCCTACTTCAACTCAGTGCTTTTGCTTGACGACAGGGAAAATCGAAAGAAATCAGCCAAGAACTCAGACATTTTTTTGTAGACTCCACAAGTCTGGTTCATCCTTGGGAGCAATTTACAAATGTCTGAAGGTACCACGCTCATCTGTACAAACAATAGTACGCAAGTATAAACACCATGGGACACGCAGCCATCATACCACTCAGGAAGGAGAAGCGTTCTGTCTCCTAGAGATGAACGTACTTTGGTGCGAAAAGTGCAAATCAATCCAGAACAAAGCAAAGGACCTTGTGAGATGCTGGAGGAAACAGGTACAAAAGTATCTATATCCACAGTAAAACAAGTCCTATATCGACATAACCTGAAAGGCCGCTCAGCAAGGAAGAATCCATTGCTCCAAAACTGCCATAAAAACCCAGACTACAGTTTTCAACTGCACATGGGGACAAAGATCGTACCTTTTGGTCCTCTGGTCTGATGAAACAAAAATAGAACTGTTTGGCCATAATGACCATCGTTATGGGGAGGCTTGCAAGCCGAAAAACACTATCCAACCGTGAAGCACGGGGTGGCAGCATCATGTTGTGGGAGTGCTTTGCTGCAGGAGGGACTGGTGCACTTCAAAAAATAGATGGCATCATGAGGCAGGAAATGTATGTGGATATGTTGAAGCAACATCTCAAGACATCAGTCAGGAGTTAAAGCTTGGTCGCAAATGGGTCTTCCAAATGGACAATGACCACAAGCATACTTCGAAGTTGTGGCAAAATGGCATAAGGACAACAAAGTCAAGGTTTGGAGTGGCCATCACAAAGCCCTGACCTCCATCCTATAGAAATGTTGTGTGCAGAACTGAAAAAGCGTTTGCAGCAAAGAGGCCTACAAACCTGACTCAGTTACACCAGCTTTGTCAGAAGGAATGGGCCAAAATTCACCCAACTTATTGAGGGAAGCTTGTGAAAGGCTACCTGAAATGTTTGACCCAAGTTAAACAATTTTAAGGCAATGCTCCAAATACTAATTGAGTGTATGTAAACTTCTGACCCACTGGAATGTGATGAAGAAATAAAAGCTGAAATACTAATTCTCTCTACTATTATTCTGACATTTCACATTCTTAAAATAAAGTGATGACCCTAACTGACCTAAGACAGGGAATTTTTACTAGGATTAAATGTCAGGAATTGTGAAAAACTGAGTTTAAATGTATTTGGCTAAGGTGTATGTAAACTTCCGACTTCAACTGCATGTCTCTCCATGTAATTGTCTATGTTAGTGTTCCTTTGTGACCAGGTCGGCATCAACACATATAATTCTCGAGAATTTTTGACATCCAAATTCAAATAACAACTTGGTGTCATTCATTAATTCATTGTGACATAAAGCGGGAGAGGGAATTGTAATTATTCATGTTGTTTTGCATCTCTTCAATTATTCAAACTCAAGAACACTGCTTAATGTTGAATATTGGAACATGACAAAAAAATACATCTTAATAGAGTTTGGCTGCTTGTTTGGGTGCCTTTCTTTTCTTATTTGGTCATGCGGTTCAGACAAAGGGAAGAACACAGATACATGCCTTTCTTTTCTTATTTGGTCATGGGGTTCAGACAAAGGGAAGAACACAGATACCTGTAATTAATACCACAGTCGCATATAATGATGCAATTTTCAGATGCCCTCCTACTTCTTCTTATTGTAAGTTCTAGCTCTGTGTTTCGCAAACTCAGTCCTGGGGACCCCAAGGTGTGCACATTTTGTTTTTTGCCCTAACACTACACAGCTGACTCTAATAATCAACTCATCATCAAGCTTTGATTATTTTAATTAGCTGTGTAGTGCTAGGGCAAAAACCAAAAGGTGCAACTAACCAAAGTCTTATTGACTTGCTGTAGTATAGACCAGTGGTTCCCAACCTTTTTCGGTAACTGTACCACTAAGTATATTTTGCTCTGCCTTAAGTACCCCTGAAGTACCCCCTCATGTGCATTTTACCATTAGGCCTATGGTCTCATGAGTCTTCTCAAGTACCCCCTGTGGATAGGCCAAGTACCCCCCAGGGGTCCCAGTACCTCTGGTTGGAAAACACTGGTATAGACAACTTAACAGTATGTATGTGTGATGGTTTAGGAACAAGATTATACAAACGTTTCATACATCTATCCTATCTACAAACTCTCCACGCAGTTGTTGGGTACATCTATGCAAATTAGGCCTGACTTTGACGATACGTTTCTTCTTTGCAGTTTCTGTGTTATTAAGAGGTCATGGAAAGTCACTGGAACACAATAAGGTGATGGGTGAGGTGAGCTTGCTTTACCGGGCTGATTCATGCTAATTCTAGGAGACCCCAAACCATCTGAGATAAGCTACATATTTGGCAAACTACTTGATAAACATGTACAAAAGCACCCCCCATCATTCACTATCACACAAGGTTACACTCCAGTACTCATGTCAGTATTATAACGCACAACAGTTCCCCCTCCTCTGTAATGGTGTATAGAATACAAGGAGACGTCCAAGGCACTTTGCTATTTACTCAACAGGAGTAATTAGTGTTGGCTACACACAGAGGAGTGCTATAACTGATGTGATAAGTACCTTTATTCTTTCATCAGCCCTGCTCTTCCTAACTTCCCTTTTAATTGCTTGGACTCTCTTTGAAACCTAGATGTGGCTCCTAATGAAGAAGAAAGCCAGGCGAGTATTAATATGTATACTGTTGGAGCTGGGACTGGGAGCTGGGAGCCATGCAGGCCCAGCCTTGTTTAGACTGGGGGAGGGGGCATCCAGGCATGCCTTTTGAACAGCAGGTGGTAATTGAAACAAAACAAGGGCTGATTAGCGAWGCGTCTGGCAACTCATGATCCAAACAGYRCCGCTACAGAAAAGMCCAAACACAAGAGCCCTGGAATAAAGTGGTCATCATCTAATTAACAGAACATGTTTTAATTACAGAGTAAACCAAGCAGCGCAGTGTGTCAATTTAACTGATGTGGTAAGTGCCAGTTTACAATATCAGAAACAGACAAATATATGGTATAATTACAGGCAGCGTCATCGACACCAGCGCCTCCAGCCCATCTAATAAACAAGTTTTACATCAAACATGAATAGCAAATACTGCAGGGCTGCTAATTGCCACACACTGCAATATTGGGAATGTGCCAGCTTTGGCTATTTAGGTAAGCTCTTGTGTGGATTGCTGTTGTCTGCTATGCTTTAATTAGAATGAATGAGGAGCAGGAATCAAGTTGTGTTAGTGAAATCCAATAGAAGTAAATAGGGACTGGCTTAATCGGCCATTGGGTTCCTGAGGCTGGTTTGGCTCTAGTCATAGAATATCTCTATGCAACTCTATTCTTGTTCTGAGAAATTAAGGCTATTTCATGCGAGAAACTGCAAGAAACTGAAAGTCTGGCCAACGCTGGTTACCACTCCCTTCACAGAACAGAGCAAACTGGCTCTAACCAAAATAGAAAGAGGAGTGGGAGGCCCGGTGCACAACTGAGCAAGATGACAAGTACATTGAGTGTCTAGTTGGAGAAACAGATGCCTCACAAGTCCTCAACTGGCAGCTTCATTATAGTACCCGCAAAACACCAGTCTCAACGCCAATAGTGAAGAGGCGACTCCGGGATGCTGGCCTTCTAGGCAGAGTTGCAAAGAAAAAGCCATATCTCAAACTGGCCAATAAAATAAAAGATAAGATGGGAAAATAAACAGACATGGACAGAGAACTCTGCTAAAGGCAGCATCCCAGAGTCGCCCTTCACTTTTGACGCTGAGACTGGTGTTGCGGTTCCAACAGGGTAAATAGGACTGGCTAATCGGCCCATTGGGTTCTCTGAGGTTGGTTTGGCTCTAGTCATAGAATATCTCTATGCAACTCTAGTAAGCTTTGTTCACACTGCAGCCTCATTCTCAAATTCCGTTTGGATACTGATGTCCAAACAGCAAGTTAGGTGACCAAATCGGATTTGTGTGTGTCAGACAAGAGATGATAGAGGATTCATCTTTGTATTGTCGCATTATGGCTTTTGTGAGCACGTGTGAGCGCCATTGAGCCATCTCCATTTGAAGTAGTCTTTGACTGTCTAAAAACCACTTGACAGTCGAATAACCACTTGAGGGCAAAATAAATCAGATTTGACTGTCAGACACAATCACATTGCCAGAATCAGATTTGTATCTGATTTCAGATGTTTGAAATGTGCTTGAATATCTGATTCGATATCGCTTTTTGGCTGTTCAGAATGCTGAAAAAAGAAATATTTGAATCTGATATGCAAAACTTGGCTGTAGACTACAATGACTGAAATGTGACAATACAACACGATGCCTGAATATTCTATGTATTGTAGGGTTTCATCCAAAATTCTATTTTTTACACTATCATATTCATACATGATGTTCATTGTCTTGCAATATACGATACCAGTCAAAAGTTGGGGCCACACTACTCATTCAAGGGTTTTTATTTATTTGTAGTGAAGTATATGAAGACATCAAAACTATGAAAGAAAACATATGGATTCATGTAGTAAGCAAAAAAGTGTTGAACAAATTGGAAGCTGGTTCTGAGAATGCCAAGAGCTTGCAAAGCTGTCATCAAGGCAAAGGGTGGCTACTTTGAAGAATCTAAAATCTAAATCTATTTGGATTTGTTTACAATTTTACTACATGATTCCATATGTGTTTATTCATAGTTTTGATGTCTTCACTATTATTCTACAATGTAGAAAATAGTACAAATAAAGAAAACCTCAAATGCCTAGGTGTGCCAAACTTTTGACTGGTACAGTAAATAATTGCTTAATTTGTCTTGCTGATTGATGAATGGAGCCTACTGTTCTATATGGACGCTGGAGCCTACAGTATCACAACACAGCAAAGCCCATAATCTGATTCATTATTTGAAAAAGTGAAATGAATGATTAGTGGTTTGATTTAATATGGTGTTTTCTCACCACGGCAGATGCATGTTGATGGATGAGCACCACACATGTTGGGCTAAAAGATTTTCTCTCACTCAGCCAGGCTTTTTCAACAGCATGCCACTCAACCTTTGATGTAATCAAAGTAAGACTATCCTGTAATTTGATGCAGATGCACACTAAATTATGATTTCTAATTCTACTATACATACACTGAGTGTACAAAACATTAGGAACACCTTCCTAATAATTTCACCCCCTTTTGCCCTCAAAACAGCCTCAATTCGTGCGGCATGGACACTACAAGGTGTTGAAAGCGTTCCACAGGGATGCTGGCCTATGTTGACTCCAATGCTTCCAACAGTTGTTTCAAGTTGGCTGGATGTCCTTTGGGTGGTGAACCAGTCTTGATAAACACGGAAACTGTTGATGTGAAAAACCCAGCAGCGTTGCAGTTCGACACACACAAACTGATGCGCCTGGCAGCATACCCCGTTCAAGCCACTTAAATCTTTTGTCTTGCCCATTCACGCTCTGAATGGCACACATACACAATCCATGTCTCAATTGTTTCAAGGCTTAAAAGTCCTTCTTTAACATGCTCCCCCCTTCATCTACACTGATTGAAGTGGGTTTAACAGGTGACATCAATAATGGATCATAGCTTTCACCTGGATTCACCTGGTCAGTTGTAGGAAAGATGTTACACCAGTACACACTACCGTTCAAAATTTGGGATCACTTAGAAATGTCCTTGTTTTTAAAGAAAAGCACATTTGTTGTCCATTAAATAACATACATTTATCAGAAATGTTGTAAATGACTATTGTAGCTGGAAACGGCAGATTTTTTATGGAATATCTACATAAGCCTACAGAGGCCTGTTATCAGCAACCATCACTCCTGTGTTCCAAAGGCACGTTGTGTTAGCTAATCCAATGTATCATTTTAAAAGGCTAATTGATCATTAGAAAACTTTAGCAATTATGTTAGCACAGCTGAAAACTGTTGTTCTGATTAAAGAAGAAAAAAACTGGCCTTCTTTAGACTAGTTGAGTATTGGAGCATCAGCATTTGTGGGTTCGATTACAGGCTCAAAATGGCCATAACAATTAACTTTCTCCTGAAACGCGCCAATCTATTCTGTTCTGAGAATTAAGGCTATTTCATGCGAGAAATTGCCAAGAAACTGAAGATCTGGTCCAACGCTGTGTACCACTCCTCATAGAACAGAGCAAACTGGCTCTAACCAAACTAGAAAGAGGAGTGGAGGCCCCGGTGCACAACTGAGCAAGAGGACAAGTACATTAGAGTGTCTAGTTGGAGAAACAGATGCCTCACAAGTCCTCAACTGGCAGCTTCATTAAATAGTACCCGCAAAACACCAGTCTCAACGCAACAGTGAAGAGGCGACTCCGGATGCTGGCCTTCTAGGCGGAGTTGCAAAGAAAAAGCCATATCTCAGACTCGCAATAAAATAAAAGATTAGATGGGCAAAGAAACACAGACATGGACAGAGGAATTCTGCCTAGAAGCCAGCATCCCGAGTCGCCTCTTCACTTTTGACGCTGAGACTGTGTGTTTTGCGGTTCCAACAGGGTAAATAGATGACCTGGCTTAATCGGCCCATTGGGTTTCTCTGAGGTTGGTTTGGCTCTAGTCATAGAATATCTCTATGCAACTCTAGTAAGCTTTGTTCAAACTGCAGGCCTTCATTCTCAAATCAGTTTTGTTTTTCAAATCCGTTTTGGAATATATATTTAAGAAATAAGAAATAAAGCCTGAGGTGGTGCGGTATATGGCCAATATACAACGGCTAAGGGCTGTCTTTTTGCACGACACAATGTGCCATGATATACCATGGCTGTCAGCCAATCAGCATTCAGGGCTTGAACCACCCAGTTTATAATAACATACAATGTACACTGATTTGCGTTTGGAATAACGAAAGTTGGGTTGTTTTGTGTTCTGTTTACATTGTTGTATGAGAATATAATAGCAGTTATTTTATGATTGTATGATCGAAAAAGTATATTGTTTTATACTAATACAATTGCTCAGAAAAAGAGGTGGGGGATCTTTAATGATATGGGCTATTTTGCTTCCACTTGTCCTGGGGCTCTTGTTAAGGTCAACGGCATCATGAACGTTACCAAGTACCAGGACATTAAGCCAGAAACCTGGTTGCCTCTGCCAGGAGGCTGACTCTCCCAGCAAGATAAACCCAAGCACACATCAAATCCAAAAAGAAATGGTTAATTGACCACAAAATCAACATTTTGCAATGGCCATCTCAGTCTCTAGACTTGAACCCCATTGAAAACTTGTGGTTTGAATTGAAGAGGTCATTCCATAAGCGCAGACAAAGGATATCAGATCTGGAAAGATTATGTATGGAGGAATGACCTAAGATCCCTCCCAATGAGTTCTCCAATCTCAAAAAACATTTTAGAAAAAGGCTCAGTGTCGTAATCCTCGCAAAGGGAGGGTGCTGAAGTATTGAAAACAGGGGATCCAATCATTTTGACACCTACCTTTTTGAGATTGTTAAACAAAATCTATTTCTCTGAGCAATTGTATTAGTATAAAATAATATAATTTTTTCATTTTGTTGAGCATACAATATAGCTCAGTATTTTGATTATTTATCAAGAGATCCAATCATTCACCAGCCAACTGTACTGTTTATTACTGGAGATACAACATGGAAATTCAGGACCCCAAATGCTAGATAAAATATTGCCAGCAAAAAGATTGGTCATGATTTTATATTGTTTCTATTAAATCTTGTCTTTCAATGGCTTTAATTAATAATATACTTGTGACATTTATGTATAGGAGCAATAAGCTAAGCGAGAAACAATTTATGTCACCTAAAGCTTTTTAACGAATCAATGCAGCTATTTGTAATTGCTTGTTTCACAAGATTAAAAGTGCTTAGACTTGATCTCTGTCTCCTGTTTTGTGGCCAACATGACCTGTGCTTCCGTCATAAAAAAGCAAGTCTTGGTCATCAGCGTTAATTCCCATCAAGAAATCCATATCGCTAATATTTCTGGAATTTTAATGCAGTTACAATTTATAGCTTATCAAATGCTGTTACCTAAATTGATGTTAGAACAGTTTAACTGTCTATTTTTAATTACAAGATCATTTAATGTTGAGGCTGATATGATAGTGGTGGTCCTTATCACAGACTCAGAAGTCCTGCAGAAGGTGACAAACAGGCCTGTATCTGTGACAATCTAACCTATACAAAAAAAATAAAAAATATCATTGTATAGTGTAGGTGCAATCGCTTTGAGGAGATTTTTGGAGTATAAAGTACCCATTTGCTATGGCAAGATAACATGAAGAAATAAATGCTCAAGTGGCCTTTTTCGTTTGCTGCGTCCTGCGTTGGTACACATGGACAAGGCAACTAGGATTTCAGTATTTTTTGTATGCAGATCCCTACCATTTCAACCAAGTAAGAAATGACTTCAGGAAACAAACGTGAACAACCAGCATTTTATTGCATTTTTAGAATGCTTACGTCAGTTATCGAGACTGACTGTACAACAGAATATTCTGCATCAGACAGACCAGGAATGATGAGGAGATTACAGACTGATGATAGAGGTGATGAGCAGAATATTTAGTTAATAAAACAGAAAACTACAGACTACAGCTTCAACAGAAAACTAACCTAACTGCTGAAACATTAAAGCACCGTGACAGCTGCTCTGCTGTACCTTCCTCCCTCCCTCCCTCCGCCAGAAGCACGGGTTGAGAGGATGATGGTACAACACAGTGGTGAACGACAGTGGGGTGGATCATGATTGATGGAACCGTGGCAAATTAGCATGGCCACAAGTGTCTTGAGGGGGAATCTGATGCCACCTACACAGAGCACAGCAAGGTCAAAAGGTTACTCGACTTGGGTTGATATTTCTTGTTCAAAATTCAACATACAGTATATCAAGGACGAGTACAGTCTGACTCACATCAAACGTTTAACGTTTAACCTTTGTGCTCCACTTAAGACTGCTACCTGATGTGCTCGGCTTTACTTATCATGAAAAAATAAGTTGAGATAAAAATATTACAAAATAAAAACGGTATGTATTTCACCTAATGACGATGGACTGATGATGATGACATCACTGATGATGTATGTATGAATTAATCGATTCCTCTGGAATAAAAACAAAGCATTGAACAAATACTCTCTACATCTTGGCACTGCATATTTTTCTTATTTTTCCTATTAGTTTCATATAAAATATCATTAGATTGATACACCCTTACACTATTACTGACCACTTAACTATTATTTCTCATCTCTGTGACCCTGGAATTAGTCATGCAAGATACCTCAGTCTTGTAGAGGAAATATACCTGTCTGCCCTTTCTCCGAGCAGTAATGTTTAACATATAGCCACAGAAGGCAGTGGTTGGACCATCAAAAGGAAGTATCAAAAACAGCTTAACACAAGGAAGAACAAAATCTGTACAAAATCCTTAGGTCAATGATAACAGAGAAAAGTCTGTTTTCTATTTTACAGTTTAAAATCCAAAATCTGGGATAATCCCCCACCCTGCCCCGCCCATCTCGCACAGATGTCTGCATGTATGACTTTTTAAAGCAAGGATTACTAAGTAAAATACATTTGCAGTACAGTTTGCTATTCCAATACATACAGCAATTTTTCAAAGCTTTTTTATAGTTAACACAAAGCAGTTGTGATAAAGCAAAAAGAATAACACACATTTATTTTTGATCTTTGAAAGAAACAAGCAAAGAAAACGACAAGAAAAAGACAAGGCTATACTAACAACCTACTGTTGTAAAGCCCACGACCAAGCGACTGACAATAGATTGTGAAAAATGGGATCAAATAAAGTTAGGTGATTTCTTAATGAAAAAAGGCCTGAGGTTTGGACTGATTTTGCAAAAAGGATGTGAGACCCTCAAGATAAACAAGCTCAAATGTAGTATTCTTATCATTTTTTTTGCCTTTAAAAAAATATTTTTTCACTCACTACAGTTTTAGACTACACATGCAAGACATACAACTAAATTCAACTGAGCGAAAAACATTTTTTTTCTTCTCTTAATTTAATCATTCCCTATAGGTTTGAACTGAGGTCTGTGTACTAACAATTTTCTCATGCTGTTATCTTTAGTAATGTCAAGCTACACATGCTGAGAATGTTCTAATCTACCAGCTTTTCCCCCTTCAGAATACCAAGCAAATCAGCAAAAGACTGGCTTTGGATGAGATCGAGTTGTTCTCACGATCCCAGTCCGGCTGTTACTGACCCATCCCACAGCTGCCTGCTATTGGATATTAAATACATTTTCTGAAAACCACAGATTGCCCTTTTCATTAGTAATAGGAAATGCATGATGAAATGTTCAAATAACTGCCATAAAGTACCTTGTACCCAGCTTATTAGTTGACAGGAGTGTTTTTTAATATAAAAAGTAATACGTTGACAGAAACTAAACACAATCATAAAGCCTTGCCAATGTTAACAAAGAACAGTAGAATCCCGTCAAGATAGCAGGACTCACTAAAGAGTGGCATACAATCGTTGGAAAGGGTACAAATTCATAAAGAATAAAAAATAAACAAAATATTTAATCATTGTGTGGTCCAGTTGAAGTAAAGAATCCTTTTCACATTGTTCTCTGCAAAGCTCTCCTGTCTACTGGTAAATCAGCATCGTTACTATCATAATCTCCTTTTATCCATCCCCTTATGTTGCACAGTAATCTGCTGCTGATAGATGGACAGAGTGATCCCTTTCCCTCTCATTGGTCCAAAGACCATGCTCCCCTAATTTGGTCATAATGTTTGTCTGACTCTGCATCTCCCTTGAAGTTTTGGTCACTGCAAAGTCCTGCAGCTACTGTACTCGTCAAGACACCCCTTTGGCTTTAAAGGTAATGACAGTCCGACTGCTTGAGGAGCGCCCTCTCTAATCAATCAGCCATTGGCTTGACAAAGCTGAGTCTATACTCCATCAATAGATCCTGTCACATCCAATGGGAGAGAATGGAGGATATTTGGCCTTATCTGCTATTGCATGAAACAGAGAACATCGTTTTTACTTTGTAGTTTATCTTTGGTAGTCACAGAACAAGATATCCGACACATCAACAACTAAATACAAAAGTAAAACTAAAAACTGAACTAATAATAATAAATAAAAATGCAAAGTGGTTGCAGTCTTTAAAAAGTCATTTTTGTGAGTCTTTGTACGAGCATATTCCGTTTCATATCAATATACCAAACCTAGGATCAAGCCCATTTGTGTTCAGCCTCACAGCGCCACAGTCCCTGCATCAATCCCATTCACTCTATTGCAGGGCCTACATCACTACTCTGACTTGGTCATTGGGTTCTGCTGATGTTGACTCCTGACTGTACCAGATCATCAGTTCCCTTGTGTAAGGGTGGGCGTCTGGGGCCGTAACATGGCTGACAAATACTGGAATGAAGCAATGATCAGATCTTATTGCCCGTTTTGGGATTATCCCTAAATTAAGGACATTAATATTTTATCTGATGTGTGTAATTATTAATAATCACTCAAAACTGAGAGAGCCAACTGGTCATGCATATGGTAAAAAACATGACAACTATAGGGAATGCACTTTGATATCTTCAAGCATGGCCAAACAATCCCTCCATGAGTGAAATTACAGTGTGGAAAACTGGACACGTTTGATCTACGATGACAGTTGTCTTCAGGAATCACAATTAGCTGGTCTAAAATATTATCTTTGTCCTGCACACCTGACATTTCATTTTCTTTCTAAAACTGGGAGCTTGCGAATGATCAGAAATTAGGTTGCAGCTAACATGCACTGCCGTGAAGGGCTGTTCTCAAACATCATTTCATGAGGATAAATCATAACCTGCATGATTTCTCTGTCATTCATTCCCATCTTAAATTAAACTTCATTGATGCGTGGAGAGAGCCTTCATTACGAGTAGTGCATTGCAGATGGACTTCATGAGCTTGGGGGGATGGGATGGGGATGGGCTACATGTCAGGGAGGTGGCATTCTGAAGCATGTGGAATAAATGACAGAAAAATACTACTTGGTATTTTGACATTCTGCTTCATGTAAAAAACAACATGGAGACAACATGAAAGGAAATCATATAAACATTCATCAAGTGCTGACCATACAGAATCTCCACAGCACGGGCATGAGGTCTGATCAGTTAAAGAAATCAAATGCGATAAAGAGCAATGAACAATGAAAAAGACATATATTTATATTTTAAACCCCTCACCCTCAAAACACACCAAAAAACATCCCTCCCACCCTAGATGGAAGCCAACCAATGAAGTTTTGAAGGCAGTGACAATGAACAAAATATATACACACACACACACACACATAGTGTAAATTAAATGTCAGTCAATATCTCTTGAGTTTATGGGCATATGTGTGTGTGTGTGTGTGTGTGTGTGTGTGAGAGAGAAAAAGACAGAGAATCCCTCAGCAGTCCGTGCTCAGTGTGGTTGAGTGGGCTGCATGCAGTCCATACTGGCTGCACAGTGCAGGTCCAAGTCCATCCTGGACTTGAAATCACCACACTAACCAAGAAGTCCCCAGTACCAAACATGTCCATCCAACGCATGTTGAGTAGAAATGTCTTTTTTTTTTTTTCATATTTTCGTTCACTTAAACCAAAAAAGTAGATATAAATCAAAAATACTCCCAAGTGAGACGTATTCTCGTTCTTGTGTTTTTCACTATGTATTTAATGGCACTAAAAGTCAATTGGAAACATTTGATAGCTGTCATCAGAGGGCTGAGACTGCAGTCTTGTATCTGTGACGTCGTGGCATCTCACAGATGACTAAGGTTAGTTCTGCCTCTGGGGGCCTGGCCTTACAGCATGTCATCGTGGCCCTGGTCGTCATCGTAATCTCTGTGGTGACCGAAATCTGGACTGTGGTTGGCCGTCATCACAAGGGAGAGGGGGCCTTCGTGGTCCTCCGGGTCCAGCGGTTCCTCTTTAATGTGATGCCTGCGTGGAAACAGAACACAAACAGACAGGGGATGGTCCAGTTAGTTTATCTTTAGCTGGTTAAACCCTTGTTGAACCTTTCATTCTCTCTCGAAAACAGAATCACAGACATGTATTGATTCAGAAATTAGAAACAAAAACAAATGAATGGCTCTAATGAATCTCTGAGAGGGGCCTCACTGGGCTGGGCTTGATGATAATTTCACCTTCCTTTGAGGTATTCCAATCCCAGGAAACCGGCAGGCTTTATTTTCATAGCAGCTGACAACAGGGTATTCACTTAGAATTGATAAATGAGGAAGATTAACAACGTGCGACGGGGAGAGAGAAGAATGGACTCTGCGGAGGGAGCGGGTGGGGGGTTTGTCAGCCTCCTGGTGGCGGTGGATCAGTGGCGTGCTGTGTGTTCCCCTTCCTACTCGTTAACATGCACAACCTGCGAGGCGGGTCTCCAGAGGATGACCCCGAGCCAGCTTCTATCATTAATCAACTTCAAGCAAACACAGCGACCAGACACCGCTATACATGCTTTAAACTCCAAAATTAATGCATATTTTCACCCAAGTGTCAATAAGAGAAGAAAAGCACTGGCAGGAAGGCGCGAGAGCAGAGCAGAAAGGCACACTCAACACAACATTGTGATAAGAAACAGAGCCCTTACGAGAATAATAACGCTGTCAGTTGTAAACAAGGCAAAACATGAACCTAGCCCACTGCCTGGGCAAAGGAGGCGCTAAAGAGATGAGATCTGCCAAATTCTCATTATAGAAACACTGCAGGAATAAAGCGCACGGGAGGGAGGCTCCACAGGCGCAGAGAGGAGGGAAAAAGGTAATACATTATGAGCAGCTGCGGGATATTTTCCCTTTTTCTAACCATTTCAATTGTTATTTTTAGAAATCGATACACGGAGTCAAATATCGATATAATATCGTTCAAAAATAATATGGCGATGTGTAACTGTATACATTTATTTCCCCCATCACTATATGTCAGTACGAGATGCTGAGCTCATTTTGACCAGCAACCAGTGACATGCATGTTCCAGATTTATTTACCCACAAACGTTACACAAATTAGATTTATTTACCCACAGACTTGAAAACAAGTTCAACACAAACGAGCTGACAAAACAAGGAGAAAAGTAAAGTCAGCTTTTCTATTGGTTTCAGATCAAAGTAACTCCACAAGTCACATCGCCTCAGGTCTCAATCCCTAGCTGCAGGGCAAACATGAAATTGTTATTATTATGCTATTGAACTGCATGCTGATTCCACACTCTGCTTTTAATTAGCTGGCTGAGGCTGGATACCTGATTATAGTCTTCCTGTAAAATAGAACAGCCCCTGTTTTCCTCTCTGTGTTAAAAGCCTAACTCTGACAAACACCATGCAGGGCTGTGAGATAGGCAGCTGGTCAACACATGTAAGGCCTGGGCCACTCCATAGTCAGCCTGATGTCTGTACACCAGGTGAAGAGCTGTGAGCCAGGTTTGGTTCGGGTGGGACGAGGATGTTGCGAGTCTGTAGATTATGTGAGGTGCATCTCTTGGAGAACAGAGAGGAGAGAGGGAGCCGGCTTGAGAGCGATAGAGGGTGCTAGCTAGTAAACCTGAACGTTTGTTTGAAGGCGTGCTGCTTCATAGAAGATAGAAGAAATGTGGCGCTGCGCAAACGCACTGAAGTTGAACGCTCTGACGAATTTTGTACTCGTATAAAGCTTATCCACACGGAGTAATTGTGAAAAAGCTCAGAATATGGGTTTAATCAGCCTCAAGATAAAGTGAGGGAGAGAGACACAGGCAGCCTTTGGGCCAGCACACCCATCCTGTCTCTGCCTTTCCTGTTCCAGAGCGATGCCCAAAGCTATGTTCACAGTGATTAGGGATGGCACTTTTCTCCATTTCGCCACAAGCTCAATACTGCACCTTTTTGTTTTCCGGCACAACTTCCCTCTAGCTCTGATGTTTTACGGGGCCATCCCTAAATCTAGCAGAGCTGCACATCGGTGGTCTGCCCCACATCTGGAAACGATGCTGCATGCCCCATATTATTTTAGGCTTCAAACAACTTAGCAGACACTCCTATACAACAAGTGAATAGGGAACTGCGGTTTCCAGGCCGACCACAGCTTTCCTACATGGGAATCTTGGGACTATTTCTTCTAGAATAATTATGCTTTTTTGTTGTTTTTCTTTCGACGGCTCAGAGGGTTCTGAACGTGTTGGAGGTCATGTTTCAGTCTGGAGGAGACAGCAGCTTTGTCACTTTTCTTTCTGGCATTTTGTAAATATTTTAATAAATCAAGAGGTGATTATGGCTGGACTCAGCAGATGGCAGGACACATTTTTGAACCGTAATAAAGAAGAGTTTATAAACTTTGTGTTGAAATAACAGAGGGCTTCGGTCTTTTCTTCCCGGCCTTGCCTGGCTTCAAAACCTTCCAGAAGGTGGAGTTTCCATTTTCAGGGAGGGCTGCAGCCACAGTGCCCTGACCCTTCATTCAACTGCGCCAATATCATCCTCTCGTTATTTATAATCCTTTTTACCACTGTTCATTTAGTATAACATTGACATTTAATATCAAACTCTAAAGCATTTGGGTGGATATTTAAATGTTCTATCAAAATCCATTATATTTGGGATCTATTTGAATCAGCGGTGACCAGCTGAAACGCTTTCCTTGCCTCCAGTCTTAAACAAATACTGTAGATAAAAAGTAAGGAGCCACTCACATAGCTGGCAAGGGAGAGCGTCCTGGACTGCTGTCACTGCCGTTGCTGTTTCCATGGTCCATCGCTCCGTTCATCTCCTCTCGGATGGCATTCGCCAGGGAGTTGAGGGTGGGACTTCCAATGGAAGCAGTAGTGTATAGAGGTATGTTGTTTTCTGCCATTGAAGCCTGAAAAGCATGCACAGTGTTAAAACAGTGAAACGGAAGAAAACTGTCAGCACTTTTCAGCCTGCCAACCCACCACCCGTACATCCAAAACAAGGAAGAATGACCAGGAATAGGAGGTGGACACAGTGTTGTGTTTGTTATTTCCTGCCTTTCTTTCCCTCACAGGAAAAGGTTAAAAGGTAAAGTGGTGAACGCCCAGAGAGCTTGAGACTGAGTCACTATTCACATTTACCTGGAAGGCTGCAGAGAGAGCTGGCCCATAACCCAAGCTGGTCTGGATGTTCTTCACTAATGCTGGACTTCTGCAGAAAACAACTTTAGTTTAGAAAATGCTCATCATTCATTTAATATATTCCATGCAATTTTATCAATCCCCAAAAGCACACAGAATCATTTCAATTCATTGTAAGGAAGACAAAACAGGTTGATGAAAGCAGGTTGTGTAAAAGCATGGTGTATGATGGAAGAGCTGAACACAGAGGCATGATGGGAACACAGAGGCATTGATGGGAACACAGAGGCGGAGCATGCAGGAGGTGGGGGGGGGGGGGGGGCGGAGGGAAGTTGGGGGTCAGGAAGCAGAGTGGGCCAGGCGGAAGTGCTTACTGTACGAGCAGCTCATCAAAGTTCTCATCAGCGGTGTATTTCCGAGGGCGGCCTCGCTGTACGTGGCGGCCGCGTTTAAACTCCTCATCATCAACAGTCCAAAAGGACCCAAACTCATCCTCTACTCTCACAAAGCACTTATGCAGGGAAAGGTTGGTGCGAATGGCACCCTGAGCAGGAGACAAGCATCAGGGCAGCCAGATGCAGATGCAGTGATCACAACAACACAGGTACAGATAGACAGAGGGACAGACAGACCAACACCAGTCACAAACAGAGGGACAAGGGAGGAGAGGGAGATGATCAACATGAAAATAAGCACAAGCCAATGTGGGTTATGGTTACACCACCAGGAGTAGAACACGGAAAGCACGGGGGATGCTGCACACTAAAGCAAACAGCGACTTTGGGGGACATCGTGGCACGCAGACAATGACATGGAGCAGCCTCTTCCCATAGACCAGACAAACGCCAGAGTCGGCCAGAGATGGCAGACCTACCCACTGATCTTTTGTGGCCTTCTCTTTTGGAACTCTAGTTCATCCACTGTCCACACAGCCCCTTTAACGTTTTCTACTCGCACAAAACACTTGTGAAGACTAAGATTATGCCGGACTGCGTTCTGCAGTTGGTGTAAAAAAGAGAAGGGAGAAAAAAATTCTATCAACACAAGAAAATGTCTAATAATGAACCATTTCATTTCAGAGAAGAAACATTTAGACAGACACATGATAGAACCTGGACATAAATACAGTACATTCTTTCAAGTATCAGTGATCTATTGGCAGTAGACTGCCAAAAGTTTCAAATGACAAAAACATTGTGGAAATATTTTCCAGTTACTATGGCAATACAGTTTCATTTCATCAACATCCTTTTAAAATATCTTTCATAGAGCTTGAATTTATGATGAGCCATTTGAGAAGAGCCTACTGATAACAGAAACCCAAACTGAACAAAGACCTTGATCAAATAAACCAGTCTGTTTGGTTTGTCAGTTTCAGTTATGACCTTACCTACAATTGAACAATAATGGAGAAGACACATTTCCAAAAGCTTCAGCTTGTGGGTTATATGATAAGCTTTTTCATAAGACCATTTGCAGAGTATGCGGGTTACTTTTCTTAAAGTGGCAATCAGCAGTTGAAACAATAACAACATGCTTTCCCCGCCACTGTTTCGGTAAAAAGCTGAGGGATGAGGCTGGAGAATCCAAAGACAGAGCTATGGATGCAAACGGTGACCATCCATGCCATCAAATTATAGTTTTAACCATGTTTTGAGGCTATACAGTGTTTGTTGACATTTATTTTGTTTAAAATATGCGTAAAATAAGCTTATATTTTGGGTTCTGATGGGGTACCACAGCTAAACTAAGCTCATGAGGCATTTATAAGTTACATTATTTAAGAATCAATGGGTACATATCATTTATAAGTCCAAAAATGGATGTAACAACTGCAGATTGCCCTTTTAAATAAACCAATCACTGACACATGAGATTGGAACTCTGTATACGTATGGCCCTTTGTCATCTGAGTGCTTTATTGAGTGTGTGTGTGCGTGCGTGTGCATGCATGCCTCTATGCAGGAGTGTTTCACAGTGTGGGATTTGGTGTTTATAACTCCAATGTGCCCCTATGGTAGGGCTGTCAGCGGCCTGCGAAGGCAGGCAGTTAAAGAGAGAGGACAGTGAGCTGTGGAAGGGGGCTGGTGGTGGGGAGGGGGGCNTGGTGGGGGGGATGGTGGGGGGGCTCAGGGGTTTATTCACAGCTGCACTGTGGATACGCTACACTACAGGCCCTCCCTGTCTTATGAGGGTAGCCTTCAATGCTTCATCACTCTCTTTTCTCTTACTCCTCAGCTTCTCCTTTGGTTTTAGTCTGCCCTCTCTTTCTAACCCCTCTCTTTTTCTGTCTCTGTTTCTCTGGGGGTTTGTTTGCCTGTGTGTGTGTGTGGCCCAGTGGAAAAGGTGTTCTCAGTTTAAATTCTGTGGGAGTGTCTCGGCCAGGAGTCCCTGGCAGCACAGTAGGGAGTTAAACCAATTCCACCCACTACCAAAAACATCTCCAAATATTAGGTGGGGATTTTCTTTTACAAGAATGCACAATTTCCCTCATAATTTATTCTGCGAGGTTACAGACAGTTTGTGTTAGGGGTGGCTCTATTCGGATAGAATAAGGGGGCAAAGTTATGAATTGGGTAAAGACTCATTCATTGCATTTAAACTTGATACATTTGACTATCATTTAATTCCACAAGATCAACACAACAGTCCCTGCCCTTTATATTAGTCTAAGGTTGTCAAAGTGAAGAGTGATTTTACCTTCCATGTTGCGGCGTTGCGCCTGAAATATGCAAACATTCGTGTGAACCAGTTGTAAATTTCATTTAGTGTTAGCTGCTTTTCCGGTGATTCAAGGATAGCCTGGAAAAAGAGACAGAAACAACATTTAACATTTTGTTCCCTCTGAAAAACAATCAATTATTCACAAGTGGCATGCAGGTTGTGTGTGCTCTCCTGAAAGAACACAGACTACATTTCATCGTCTGTCCGTGTGATGATGTGGATGATGTGTACCCTCACGCTTTGTTTATGGAACACTGTCTGGTTCCCATTCAAATCTCACAATTTGAATATATTTCTTTTGTCAGTGTAAATGGAGGGAAGCGAAAACATTTCTCAAGCAGATTACAGGCCAGCAATTATGCCAGGTTTAGAAAAATTCCTGAGATCACAGATTACTGCGGGCTGGCCGATAATTGACTGGCCATCTTAAAACAGGCTCATCCCTACTGTTGTGTGAAATTAATTTCATAATAATCACATCCACTGTAATGCTTAATCAAAAGCAAATGTTATTTATGGCCGTTTTTTGGAGTCCCGAGTGCATTCTTGTACTAATTTGCAAATGGTTAATCTTCTGCTGCGCGTCTAAATTGTATTTGAAATTTAACAAGGAAGGGAGAGAGAAAAAAAGCGGAAAATAAGCAATCTGTGTCTTGGCTGAATATTTATCTACTGCGTGTTCTGTTAACGACAGAAGCCACTGAAGCAGATTAAAGGCCCTATTCCTTTAAATGACAGATTAAATACATTGCAAGTTACCAGCTCAGAGAAGTGCAGAGCGGAGGCATCCAACCAGAGGATCCTTACCTGGCGTATAAGTGAGGCATATGTGAAGGGAGGTCTGACTTCAGCATTCATGTAGAACTCTTTGTTCTGGACAATATCTGTACAAAGGGAGCAAACACAGCATACAGACGAACATAGAGAAAGGCCATAGTTAGTAACTATTATACATACATTTGTAGTCTGATCGATTTGAAATTGTATGTGCGCGTGTGTGTGTGTGTGTTTATGTGTGTGTGGTATATGCGTCCAATACCTGGGGAAATGGGCATGTTGTACTTGTCAGAGTAGCGCCGGCGCATGGGGCCCACGCTGTGGTGGAGGCTGTTGGGGGTGATGACGGAGTAGGCCTGGGACAGGGGCGTCAGGGGGGCCGTGGGGGTGGTGGGGGTCTGGGGCAGGCTCAGGGGGGGTGAGGCCTCAGGGGGGGCTGTCTTGGACAGGGTGACGCTGGACACCAGGTTGAGCTGGGAGGGAGAGTAAACAAAACAAAACACAGACAGACAGACAAAAGCTCGTTAATTACCCAGCGTCTCAGATGCCTCATTGGCTAGGCTGATCACAGCTCTAATTATGGCCAACCTCAAGGATGATCCGTGAACGTTCGCTAAACACTTAGAAAACAACCGAGGAACTGCTCATGCTCTCTCCACCTCCCGTCTCCTACTCCTCTAACGGCTCAGCTCCCTGCTCTCTGTTTTCTTCCCTTTGTTTGATCTGCTGGCATCACATCCGTGGCGACTGGCGAGGGGAGATGGGTGGCCCTAACAGCCCTGACAAATGACAATGTGATTCTTACCTACCGCTGAGCAGCTACTAATAAGCCACGGAAAGGAAGCGGCCAATCTGGGCTAATTACAAGCTGAAATTGTATTGTAAGGACTCTAATTAGGAGATGCTTATGGAGGTGATCAGATGATTAAATGCTGTATCTGAATGACCCCATCACCTGGGCTACGCTGTCTGGCGCAAGATGCATCACAAATATTTGGTAGAGAGGTAGAATGAGAGGGGTTGCTTTTCTGTCAAGGGTGGGGGCGTGGGGAGGGATATTAGTAATAATTGCTACAAGGTAAACGAATTAAGCCAAGTGCTCTGAACGTATACCATGGCTTCCAGCAGCTGTGGCTGCTTCCAAACTCTGCCAAGCCTCCACAGTGGAGCAGCAGTCAAGTGGAAAATTCAAGTTTGACCCATTGCTCCTGCTATTAATTTGCAGGAAAGCTAATGACACATATACATATTCGCACAAAATTGTTCTAATTGCTCATTTGCCAAAGGAGGCCAGTTTCCAAATTAAACATGACTTCAGTCTGCAAGGAAAGAGGGGAGGAAAAAACAGAGAGAGAGAGAGAGAGAGAGAGAGAAAGAGAGAGTGGGCAGGAGGCGTCTCATCTTTGACAATCATTTGTGGATTGTGCTAACAAATTAATGAAATGCCAACGCTGTCAATTGCTTTGGAGGTATCAGATGTTTAGCTGATAATGGTTGTGGGTTACAGTGGAGACGCAGGGCTTGCAGGTGAAAGTGAACAGACAGTGTTTAACATCTCACCCCCCCACATGGATCCTCCACGGCCACCCAATTACCACAACCCTATTAACAGTCATTACCACCAAGAGGGCCCCACATGATAGACAGGTATATAATAAAGAAATCTGGGGCTGCCTGCACGGCTGGCACCACCGCTATATTTATCCTTGACATGACATTGACTTAACGAGGTTATGGCTAGTGTGATTTTTTTGAATGAATTGTAGTCTGTGTATTTGTATTAATTTGCATTACACTTGCTAAAACATGGGAATTGTGTCTGTTTTTTTTCTGCATCAATAGAGATGTGTAAATACAGCATGTAATGTTTATTAAGAATTCTGAGGCCAGAATATGCCTTTTGGCAGAGTTCTACACAAATAATGTGTTACACAATTACTGTAAGCACATAAATGTATACAGTACATTCACTACTGTACGAGGGTGTTATTCTAAATCAAGGGCCAAATAAATCACACTTGGGTTGGTTGTTTTCTGACACAATACTATCAATAGACTTATTTTCCTGTGGATTAGCAGTCTTTGTTTCATGTTTCATCCATATTCCCCAGCCAAAAACAGTGAGTGGCTCTCAACAATAGGCCAGACAGCCTGGTAATAGCCTGGCCTTTGTTTCCCTCAGCATTTGGGCTCACTCCAGTGCAGAGACAAAATGAGACTTCAGACAGAAATTAATGAAATGGTAATTGGTGATCTAATTATACTGGCTTTGACTTGCCAAGCTGCTAAAGAAAATAAACAAAAAAGTCCCTCCTTAATTATGTACTGCGAAAAGGTCAGACTTCTGACGAGAATGCTTAGTGACACCAACTACAGACACCCACCCCCACGCCCACACAAAGACAAACACAAACACCCACGCATGCACACACACACACACACAGATTGTTTATGGACTGCATTCTTCAGCTCTTTTTGTTTTTAAAGCTCATAGGAATAAATGAAATTGTATTCAGTTGACACTATGTACGTACAGTATATATCTATGTGTTATGTGTTTAATTAGGACGAACTGTAAAATAGTAACTGTAAAATGCAGGCAATTGCTGTTGTCTATCGTGACTGAATGGTTTTTCTCCCATCAACACCCAATCCCTGAACAGTCTATAGTCTAAAGCCTGGTCTAACTCTGAGGTCAGCTCCAGCTCTAGTCTAACTGAGAGCTCCAGCTGGGACTCAGGCCCTGACCTGTGGGATTCCCCCACTGATCCAGCCACTGAGCCACACCACGGCTAGACACATTTATCATAGCATATCATAGCAGCTACCAGCATGCACTGCACCACCGCTGGAGAATGCGTTTTTGAATAAAAGCAGCACCCCCCAGAGCTTTAGCACAGAGCCCCGACACAGCCATTCCCACTGGCCCTGGGGAGAGATAGAGAAGTCAAGATGCTATCTGCTGCCCCAGCCACTTTTCATATACAAATGTCCCTGTGACAGGCACTCGTTCTGAAGCCTAATCTACACAATCAGTGTGTGTGTGACAGAGGCAAAGCTCCGACAAGCAGCCTATTGTCACATCTCCAGGCACTTTATGTTGACTGCCTGCCTTCCTGCCTGCCTTCCTGCGCTATGTGGCGCGCCGTACAGAGACTCTGCCCGTCAATAGCTCCAGACTGACTGTAAATAAATGATTGAGGCTTTGAAAGGAACTTGTCAGAGGAGAGGTTCTCTCTGTGTGTGTGTGTGTCTCTGTGTTCAGCCCAGCAGTGTAATGGCCCTCATGCCTTTGGCACTATGAATGAACTGTCACATTGACTGAACTATGGTAATGGCGCGCCTTCTTAAACATGACAAAATAGCAGTACGCTGTATTTTAAGTGGTACCCCTGTAAGACAAGGATTAAACAGTAAGTTATATCGTGACATGATGACATAACAGACATGGTGTTATGGTCCGAAAAATGTGTCAAGATAAGGAATTGAACAGCCATCACGATTGCTCTTAATTTGAGAAACATGTTGTATTTCTGAAGCTTATTTGGTGGAATCCCCAGGATACCATCTTCACAACCAATTGAAGAAACGTCTATATTTTACCACGCTACAGAGGTCTATGGTGTCGGCTCATACCAACACCAGTTCAGCCACCACTGACCGCTGTTACCATGTGCTCTGAGTTAATCATCAGAACAAAATAGAATCTGGAATGTCAAAATATGTGACCAAAACATTATTTAGTGCTCCTCTCAAGTGAGCAGCTGCTTTCGTTTAGCAGATACATAAAGAGATACACTAATACATATAAGTGTGGCAATTAGACAAGTGAGAGAAGAGGAGGACGGAAAACAGGCATATGGTAGAGAGTTTACTCACTGGCTGTGGGGTGGGTTTGGGCTCAGTGGATTTGACGTGGAGATGCGTCATCATGGCTTGCAGACGCTCTTTGTCTTTCGCTAGCTGTAATGAGAAGGGGAAAAAAACGACCATTAAATCCTTTATGAACAAAAATCAAATTCTCTGTAGTACAATCCAATGCATTATGTTGTTTCTCACTGTATGTCATATATGTACGTTGTTTATTTAATATGCTGCTCTGATTATAAACTTTGGTGTATTTTGAAACCTTAATGTTCATGAACAAGTCTACCTGGAGATGTATCTTCTTCAAGGTTAAACTCTAGGTCCCATTGCCAATAACAAACCCTTGATCTGCCTACCTGTCCTAAACTGTCCACTCTGTCTTACAGTAGCTGTCAGGTCACATTATAGAGATATGCTGGGTTAGGGGGAGGAATGTGTCTGATAAACACACACACCGAGTTGCTCTGAATGATACACACAACCAGAGCGGAAATAATAAGTAAGATGGTAGTGCTGTGAAAGGCTTAACTTAACTCGTCATTTGAGGTTAAAATTCTGTTATTCGTCATTGCTTTTGTAACTTTGATAAATGGTAGTACAGTTGAAGTCGGAAGTTTACATACACTTAGGTTGGAGTCATTAAAACTCGTTTTTCAACCACTCCACAAATTTCTTGTTAACAAACTATAGTTTTGGCAAGTCGGTTAGGACATCTACTTTGTGCATGATACAAGTAATTTTTCCAACAATTGTTTACAGACAGATTATTTCACTTATACTTCACTGTATCACAATTCCAGTGGGTCAGAAGTTTACATACACTAAGTTGACTGTGCCTNGTGCCTTTAAACAGCTTGGAAAATTCCAGAAAATGATGTCATGGCTTTAGAAGCTTCTGATCACCATCCCAACCATGAAGCATGGGGGTGGCAGCATCATGTTGTGGGAGTGCTTTGCTGCAGGAGGGACTGGTGCACTTCACAAAATAGATGGCATCATGAGGCAGGAAAATTATGTGGATATATTGAAGCAACATCTCAAGACATCAGTCAGGAATTTAAAGCTTGGGTCTTCAAAATGGACAATGACCCCAAGCATACTTCGAAAGTTGTGGCAAAATGGCATAAGGACAACAAAGTCAAGATATTGGAGTGGTCATCACAAAGCCCTGACTTCAATCCTATAGAAATGTTGTGGGCAGAACTGAAAAAGCGTGTGCGAGCAAGGAGGCCTACAAACCTGACTCAGTCACACCAGCTTTGTCAGAAGGAATGGGCCAAAATTCACCCAACTTATTGAGGGAAGCTTGTGTAAG
The DNA here is from genome assembly GCF_002910315.2 of Salvelinus sp. IW2-2015. Taxonomy (NCBI): domain Eukaryota; kingdom Metazoa; phylum Chordata; class Actinopteri; order Salmoniformes; family Salmonidae; genus Salvelinus; species Salvelinus sp. IW2-2015. The sequence continues at coordinate 13,876,013 of NC_036851.1, read as the reverse complement.
GCTACCTGAAATGTTTGACCCAAGTTAAACAATTTTAAGGCAATGCTACCAAATACTAATTGAGTGTATGTAAACTTCTGACCCACTGGGAATGTGATGAAAGAAATAAAAGCTGAAATAAGTCATTCTCTCTACTATTATTCTGACATTTCACATTCTTAAAATAAAGTGATGATCCTAAATGACCTAAGACAGAATTTTTACTAGGATTAAATTTTAGGAATTGTGAAAAACTGAGTTTAAATGTTTTTGGCTAAGGTGTATGTAAACTTCCGACTTCAACTGTATATACATCATTGAATCTGTTATACATAAAAATGCCATTGATTACAATGCCTGCTTAGCAACAATAAAATACACAAAAACAACAGTTAATGGCATGGTTTGTTGTGTCTACCTTTCAGTTGTAATAAAATATGTGCAAACCTTCCCCAAAGGCACCTGGTTCCAGCCTAGAGGGCATTGGGACCAGCAGAGTGTTCAGACCACCTCTCCACAGCCCCTTACTTACGCACACTAATGGACCAAAATTGTGCCATCCCTTTTTCCATTAGCGCATACTTAATGTACATATGCATATTTTCCAGGGTCCCTCGTATGGACGAAGTGCCTATCAGACCACTCATAGGGAGGACTGCATTAATATTCCTTATCACTGTTATTTGTGAGAAATATTGTACCGTATCTTTCTGTTCCAATAAACCTAGTAGACACTGAGGAAGCCCATCGTTGGCTGCTGCCTGAGCATTTCAAGAAGTGTTTTATTGTTGGTGCCAAACAGTTTAAAGTCATAAATAACCTTAAAACCCAGTAAAATTCAAAATGTAATTATCTTCTCTACTTAGCCCCGGAGCCCTTCATATATCTTTGCCTTGCTGTCATGCATACATAACACATTTTTAATGACTGGTTACTCACAAATGTACAAAATCATTTTATTCTTCCACCCCCCTCAATGTGACCCATGGTTCATATTTGCGAGACAGGGGGAGGGCAGTAGACAGAGGAAGTGTCAGGAAAGGAGCCACACATATTTGGCGAAAACGAGAGACAATACCTGTAGTTCCAGCTGCTGTACGACCTGCATTTGCACCCGACATTGGGCTGTGCTCCTGTCGTCCAGGGCGTGCTCATTGTTGAGATGCCTGAGAGAAAAGAGAAAAGAGAAAACAAAGATTCTCAGCTCAGTGTGTCTTCACATGGTTTTACTGCAGCCTTTTAAACAACTGTATAAAAATCCTATAATTCTTTATGTGATTACGTGATCTAGTAATTCCTCTGTACGGGTACTGTGGGAATAAAGTAGGAATGGTGAACACACATACAGATAATAATGAGTAAATACTGTGCAGATCCAGAAATATAAAACTACCCTAATATTACCAGGATTTATAAAACAATATCTGCATAACCTGAAAAGGAATTATTTAAGCAAAGAAGAAAGGAATCCATATTTCATGAGGTGGCCATATGTGCTCAAACTTAACTTCATAGATAAGAAAAATGACTTAAGAATTTCAGGTTGGATTAATTTAGTAAATTATACAGTGCTTCACTGTGCAACCTTTCTTTTCAAAGATGGCACCATGCCTTTCTGGTTATGCCTTTCTGGCACATTCTCCTTATTTTGGTGGCTTTTTTAGTTAATTATGTCATCAAGATGAAGAGAAGTCAAATGAATCCAGACGGAAAGGCAAAGGACAACAAGAAGAAGAGAGATGGAATCTGTCACAAACTTGAATTATGAATATAATTATGCATGATTATTTTATACTGCGAAGATGTTCTCTTTTCCTGCACGTTTTTACTAATCTAAATAAGTAGCTTGCCCGGCAGCAGACAGGATTTTTTCCGTGATTTATATAAAATGGTGGAGATAAGGTTCACGAGTGAAGGAAATATGATTGGAGGATTTTTATCAGCCTCCGCATGAATTACTGTTTGAAAATGCTTATGCAGGGGCATTTCATTAATCATTTAATCATAATCCGAGCAGGATGTTTGAACTGATTTCACAAATACCCTTTCATTTCACTACTTCATTATGCTCGCTAATGGATCCAATATATTATATATATCATAAATTATATCACATCTTCAGTGACCATGTAGGTCACTGTCACTAGGCATGCCTCTATGCGCTCACAGTGGCGCCGGCGGAGGGAGGAATGGTGTGCGGCGTGCCTGCCTTCTCAAATACACTTTTTCTGTCATTTATTGCAAAAAGTAGCCAGACCTGACCGGGGCAGCAGCAATGGCAGGCCGGGCTGAAGTGATGGCCCAATAAATCTAAAGGCCACCCTGGCAGTTTTGTTATGGGCCGATTGCTTAACATACCGACAACACATTTGTGCATTAAAAAGCCACAGACACACACAAAAGTGACATTATGTGAAGGGAGGGGAAATTGATGGCATTCTGCTTGAATGTGAAGGTTTCTCTTTCAGAGGGCTATTTTCAACCTTGGGCACATTGATTTAAATCTTTATGGCAAATACACTGCTTTTCAGATGTCCCTGTTGTATATATAGTTTTAAATAGTCTGTAGTATATATTCAGTATTTTCAATGTAATTATTTTGACAAAAAGACAGAAATTAAGGCATATCTGAAGAAAGCGTGAACGATAACCCTGGCTGCTGAAATCAATTCTGTCCACTCTCAGCTTCTCATTTATCTGAATTAAATAAAAGGCCATTTAATTAAGTAGGTTGAAACCGGTAAACATTTCAGTACATCTTACGACAAAAAAAAAAGAATAGGTAAAGACGTTTCAACTTCAATTTATTTAACCGGCATAGACCTCATTTTCATTGAAGGGTGACCTACGTGATGAGCTTCGGAATTCCTCTGTTCACGGAAGCCATGCGCCTTGCTTCTTTTCATCCTTTGTTACATGAGATTTTTCCCCCTTCTAATGACATGGAGAGTCACAGTGCATAATTAATAGGAAATGAAATATTCAAATGGCCCCTAATGCAGCCCTGAGAAGAGCGTCTGGATACAGGGAGCTAGCTGGGGATACGGGGAATTGACATCGAGAGAGACTATGAACGTTGGCATGTGTCACTTTCTGGACTTGAAATGAAACAGATTTTAAAAGCTTTCTGGCAGGATGACAGTCCCTAATGTAAATTGCCACAATAAAACAAGTTAAATAGACATTCCTTACACAGTCAGCTTTTTACATATCATTTAGTGTGCCTTTTTTTTAACTGGTTTTAATTATATACACTGGACCCACTACTTTGGACCAGCACTATGGCACATGTCCATATACTCTGTAGCTGATCATTGTGTACATTTTAATTTCTATTTTCATTGGTTTTAATAAAACTGTTTGCACATCGGGTCCAAACTGCATTTTAAATATAAGATATTCAAGAATATTGTTCAACGATTTTAAAATACATATTTTAGGAGACCTATGTTGAGAAATATGAAGAACATTGTCTACAAAAGACATATCCACCAAATAGCCTATTCTTTCTTAAGCAATTCTCAGAGAATGTTGAGGTATGAGAGTCAGTTCGTTTTATGAGAGTGAGAGAGAGGCAGAGGGTGCAGCACTAGAGGGCAGTGCAGTGTTTCACTGGCTGTGACCTTTGAACGGCCACTGAAGAGGGGCTCTTGACCCTCATAAAAACACTGAGCTCTGCTACGATCCGGGCCCCACATCTCACAGCACTGAATTGAAAACAGGAATAGGATTTGGCCCTTTTTATTTATCGAGACAGTGCATGTAGGTATTCATGTTTTCTTTAAAGGACAGAATAAATACGCACACAGTTTAAAACAACATTTCAGTCCCGTGTTAGTTGTTACTGTTGGCATGCCGAGCTAAAATCTGGTTGACGTTAGAGTCCTCCTCACCTTTCCCACTCTCCTAAACAATACTCAGTGTTCTGCTGTCTCTTATACACACGGTCTCTACTGTCTCCTCCAGATCACTTCCAACATATCTATCCGCCTGAACAATCATTTATAAAAGGTATTGTTAGCATATGCCTGATTTATTCATTGTTTTTATTTGTGGGGTATCAGTCTCTGGGTTTCATGTGGAAGTGCTGAAGGGTGTGAGAGTTAACACCTTGGTGAGCTGCTTGCTCTCTTGCCTGCTGCTGTTACACAAAGACGGCTTTGTAGAGACTCTCTCCAAAGGTTTTCTTAACATGTTCCGAGCAGTTTAGGCAGGCAACTAAAGTCAACAAGATGTTGCCATGATAAAAACATTGCAGAGTGCACTAAAAGGCTTTTTTTTCCTAAGGAGAGCTTTACCAGGCACACAGATTTTAATTCCGCTCACTTCTATAAACAAAGTGTGAGGCCATGTCAGAATACAATAAATAGTGATGGTTTGAAGGTGACACTCCCAAAACTGAAATGGGAAGGGAGAAGAAAATAGACACATTTTTTCTAATGTGTAATGTTAAGTTGAACAACTTAGTGAAAATGTGTTAAAAACAGAGTAAAAAAACCCCGACTCAAACGTTCTGTTCTTTTTCTCAGTTCACATAAATCCAGGGTAGCTTACATTATTATCATAAAAAATGATCTCAAAGTGTTTTGCGGTGCTGTAAACACTTTAGGACACTTTTCAAAACAAACTTCTCTCAAAGTGACCAGCTGCATAGTATGAAATGAGAAGCCAAACACAGAGTAGGAACAGCAGAACTGCAGTGACTGTTAAGTCTCCACCTACTGTATCTTGTGAGGGACCTCTGTGTGCCCTGACTACTTGTTTTAGTTTAAGCCCAGGATAATGGAAATGTGTCATATCTTGTTTAAAGTGCCACTAATCCGGGCCGACAGACACCCATTGATCTGCTGCCACAGCACAGATGTTTTCATCCTCTGTCTCTGTAGCCATGATGGTGTCATGTGTTGGATTACCCACAGAACACTGCACATGATGTTGATTAGTAAACCAGGGTTAGGCCTGGACAGGGGACGATACAGTACATCACAGGCCCAGGTGAGAGTGGATATGAATTAGAAGAAGCCAAAAGACCCTGAGACGGATTCCTGTGTGGCTCAGTTGGTAGAGCATGGTGCTTGCAATGCCAGGGTTGTGGGTTCGACTCCCACGTGAGACCAGTATGAAAAAAAAGAAGAAGATATATATGAAAAAGAATGCACTCAGTACTGTAAGTCGTGATAAGATCATCTGCTAAATGACTAAAATGTAAATGTTTTAGAGGGTCCAATGGGCATGGTTATAATTGATGTTTTTGAGGAGTAAAACTACTGAATCTGAGACGTGAAAATAAGTTAGTTCTGGTGCTGTTACTAAGGCGTGATCTAAAGACACAGCTTCTTAGGCAAGTTTGGTGAGAGAGGCAGTGGAGAGACAAAAATAAAGACAGCAGAAGAGAAGAGAAAAGCAAACAGAGAGAGACAGAAAGAAAGAAAGCAAGACAGAGGCAGAAAGAGCTGAGTGAGGGAAGTGAAGGCACATACACCAATCCCTGTCCAGTGACAAGGGCAAACATGCGGAGCGCCCTGAGTGTCGGGTGCCCCAGATAAACATCCTCCCGTTGTTTGTTTGGGAAAAACGTCCAGAATCACCATGGGGACGGTACTTATCACAGGAATTAGAGGCCCCTACAGGGCCCAGTGGAGACCACACCCCAACACCCTCAGAGAGGCACAACAACACACCCAACACGCACTCACACACATATACGCACGCACGCAAACACACACACACACGTACATGCCCATGCGCACAAATGTACAAACAAACACATTACAAACCGTTGCACCTGTAGTGGCACTGAGCCCCAGGGGAAACCTTAATCGTCTCAAGAAGAGGGCCAGATGCCCACAGGAACAAGACACTGGAGTAACATACAGTACCAGTCAAAAGTTTGGACACACATACTCATTCAAGGGTTTTTCTTTATTTTTACTATTTTCTACATTGTAGAATAATAGTGAAGACATAACAACTATGAATTAACACATATGGAATCATGTAGTAACCAAAAAAGTGTTAAACAAAATAAAATATATGTTATATTTTAGATTCTTCAAAGTAGCCACCCTTTGCCTTGATGACAGCTTTACACACTCTTGACATTCTCTCAACCAGCTTCACGAGGTAGTCACCTGGAATGCATTTCAATTAACAGGTGTGCCTTGTTAAAAGTTCATTTGTGTAAATAATGGTTTCATTTGAGTCAATCAATTGTGTTGTGACAAGGTAGAGGTGGTATACAGAAGATAGCCCTATTTGGTAAAAGACCAAGTCCATATTATGGCAAGAACAGCTCAAATAAGCAAAGAGAAAAGACAGTCCATCGTTACTTTACGATATGAAGGTCAGTCAATCCGGAACATTTCAAGAACTTTGAAAGTTTCTTCAAGTGCAGTCGCAAAAACCATCAACCGCTATGATGAAACTGGCTATATAACATATATTTTGATTTGTTTTACATTTTTGTCATTACTACATGATTMCATATGTGTTATTTCATAGTTTTGATGTCTTCACTATTATTCCACAATGTAAAAAATAGTAAAAAGAAAGACAAAACCCTGGAATGAGTACTGTAGGTGTGTCCAAACTTTTGATGGTACTTTACATAACATACTGCAGAGATGCAGCCTAAACTTACTTTAGGAATGACTGGAAGTCGTCAAATACCGCCTCGCATCCAGGCCACTTGCACACCCCATGCCCATAGAGCGGGTGACTGTGGTGAGAGTGGTGGTGGTCGTCTAGCGTTGATCTGGAAGAGAAAGCCAGACGTGCATTAATGCCTGCCTATTAACAATCCCTGTGTGGAGGATGTCTTAATGGCTGATGATACAGAACTACACCATTTGAAGTGGAGGATGCTGATGGGTTTGGAGAGAATTCACCTTGTGGTGTCTCAACACAAAAGCCTGTCTTTGTGTTGACCTTTGAACTGTGGGCAGTGTGAGCCTTGTGATCTATGCTTCCTCTCTGGCTTGAGGTTGCGGCCCTCGTAGGGGCAGCCCTTGTGAGAGGGACCCAATATGTCACTATTTAGTGTCAGTGATCCGAGTAGCAGCACACTTTGATCCAGGCAGCCAGGGGTTCCCTGAGACGCCCTGACCGCTGAGCCCCATCCCAGAACCCACCTGGAGGAACGGGCTGGCCAGTCCCACAACAAAAATCCATCTGCCAGCCTCCTGTCGTGCACAAACAGTAAACACCAAACACCCCCGTCTGCTAGCAAATGATTTACCGATCGACGGACGGACCAACCGACGTCAGAAGGGACCAAACACTCGCACAGCTGAGGAGAGGCTTACGTCTTCACAACATCTGCTGTAAATACCAAGATCGTCCCGAAAAACAAACTACACAACATCTTCCATATGGCAAGTCAAGTGGAAACACAGAGTATAACCAGAAACAGTACAACGCAGAGGCCTGCGCGTGTAGACGGTGTGTGTTAGAAAACAAGACAGTGTGCCATATGGACACAGGCACTGTACAAGTGTCAGCTACAAGAGTCTTGGGGACTGTCCTATATCGCTACCACCTGTGCTGCTAGTGGCTCTCTAGTCTAGCACACCACTGCTGCTTACGTAATGACCCATTCTGCAGGAGCTGAGAAGGGAGAGGGCAAGGGAAGATTCATTAGGTCCAAATCCCCACAGTACCGTCGTTAGGCATTCAGTCTAACCACTATTGTCTGATTCATATGGATACTATTTGCTCTCCTAAGGATGACTGTTGAAAAGCCTTCTGCACAATTTAACCAATCCTAACGCATACAATTACAGAAACAATCTTTCATTAAATATATATATATATAAAATCTAAAATCGGGGCGTGCCAATTTTGCAGGATTAAACTACGCCGTTGTTCAGATTAAAATCWAATTTGTATAGATGTTGGTAAAGCTGTACCTAAAGAAGGAAATTTTAAGGCTCGTCACAGGTTTTTCTTGCGTTATAATTACTTGCTTAAGAGTTCACATTGTTCATAACATGTGATAATTGCATTACAATTAGGGAGCAGTGAAGCATTCATGAATGTGGTTAACAGTTTTTCCCCCTCAAAAGTCAGACATATAAAAAAAATCAAAAAAATCAATTATGAATTATGCATACGTATTAAGACCTCTGTTTTGATACAGCTAATAAATAGATGGTAGAAGATCTATTATAATGACTTTTTAACAAGGAAATGTGTGGACTGTTGAAAGTAGCGCTGATTTTTTATTTAAAGAGATCCTTTTTTAATTCTTTCGGAGGAGGCACGTTGGTTAATTCTGTATTAATAAGATATTGAATTGTGGAGTGGGTGTTGGGAGTCGGTGAGCACAGAGCTTGGAAGGAGCTGGCAGCAGAAGCGCCCTTTTAAACGGCAAATGACTAAACAGTGGTAAATGACAGAATGTACACCAAATGAGCTACATTAGTGTAATAGTTGAAGTTTGTGGGATTCTGTGGGGTTTCTCCCTATTGTGAGCTCATTTGGTACTACACGAGAAAAAACAGCTCCTCATCTCTCTCTCTCTCTGATCCTGTGGTGGAGTTAAATGTGACTCGCACCCTGGGCAGGTCTGTTAGGATGCTATTATTGTCAGGCTGCCTTGCTGCCTGGGGGAAGAGAACTCTAATGATCTTGTAACAGCAATGAGGGAAACCGTGTCATCTGCTTCCTGCGTAGAATAGGAACAAAAAGCTCCTCTACCTTGACAGAATGTGGCCGAATCTTCCAGGGGTTGCACTTTGTAACCACCAACACATAGGCCTACCATACTGCAGGCAAAAACACAAGCAGAGGACACTGTACACAATCAGTCTATTTCTAAGTAAGGTGCTTTAGGTCATCAACAAGGTCATACAGTACACTGAGGCAGTCAGTCTATTGCTACCAAACAGAAAGAGGATTGATGTGTCTACCAAGCTGGGTCAGAGTCTGGATGTGGTCTGTCTGTACAGCCAGTCACAATAAGGTCTATCATCTCTCAGAGTGAGTATCGATGACTGCCCCAACTCTACTCTCTCATATCTCTTGCCACTCAAGGGTTTACCCCTAAATGATTTAATTATCATTTTCCGGGTGTAAGACAAATTAAAGGCGAGAGAGGGGAGTGTCGTGCCAAATCAGATTATTTATCTCCTTAACAGATTGCTGAGCTGAAGTCCCTGAGCTGTGGTTACTGATGGTTGCTGGGAAGTAAGTGGGCCAAATGCTTTGTAAGGAGGATGCTCTCCCTCTCTCTCGCTCTCTCTTTCTCCACATCTCTCTCTCTCTCTTTCTCCACATCTCTCTCTCTCTCCATCTCTCTCTCTCTTGCACAAAGTGAGTGCAGGAATGGGGAATTGATGTCAGGTACAGATAGGATACATTGCATTTAAATAAGCAAATCATTGAACAAAGAGACCTGGCTCACAGGGGTATTTCTCTCCTCACATCCCAAAGCTCGGACCAGTATGACTAACTGACAGGGAGAGGGCCTTCACCATGTTGGGGCGTATTCAGTCCGGATCCCTGTCTGTCCTGCTACGAGTGAGGGCTCTTGGAGGCTGATAAAAGTGGGAACAACGTCTCGTCTCTGCAGTGATTGAATTTCTCCTCCTTCCTTAAGACGGAAGTTAAAAGACCTGTGAATGATGCCTGTGGATGCACTTAAGGTTTTAGTTGCAGGCGTCGCTGTGCCTGGGCAGATTTTATATGACACATGAAACTAACTACATGGTACTTAGGGCTTGCTGTAAACCAATCTGAGCCCGGCCGGGAAAATAGGTCCATCAGAGTGGCTTGTTTCTGTTGCATGACAAAAAGACTTGCGAAACCACATCAATTAAAAGTTCATTACGTTCAGCGCTAGGAGGATGAGTGGATGCTCTCTATTTACACCCAGTCCAGGTCATTATCTAAAACCTGATTATTCAAATCCCTGGATTATAACACAGACGTCTCTTATAGCTTTGTATGGAATAATCATGCCTAATAATATTTCAGATGTTTTATTTTTTTCCCAAGGATTCTGATTAGAATGGAGTCTGCATCATCAAAAGAGATGAATAATGCTCTTGATAGTTGTATGATTTAAGCACGTGGAAATGAACACAGGCAAGGATTATTGCTTGTATGAATCTAAATTGGCATCATAAAGTGTTTAATAGGGATTTTTCTAAATTCTAATTTATATCAGTCATCTATATTTGAAAAGCGCGTTTGGAAACGTTGTGTTGCCATCCACAGCACAGAACAGAGAGACGGCTGAGAAATCACCTGCTTGGGATTCTGACAGATCTAAGATACTCTGTGAATATTCAACCCCAGACTGCCTTCTTCACTGGAGCGTGTGTTAAACTGCTGTTGACGTCTTCTTTAATCTCTGACAGGGAGCGCAAGGCATCGGAGGCAGCCTCTCATGCAAGTCTTCTCCAATGTTTCAGCTGGGACTTGTTGTTTGGTCATATCTGAAGCAGGTGATGAAGCGAGCGTGTCAATATCCTCCCCTCTGATTAATCTTCAGCCACAGAGGCTAGAGCTCAGACTGACTAACTGAGCAGATTGAATGCACCAGGGCCTGTGGATACTGTCTGCCCTGAGCTAGGAGAGGTGTCTGGAGCTTGCTGTGTGTTGTGTTGTGTTGTGTGTGTGTGTGTGTGCTGTACGTGGCTGGGACAGTGTGTGAAAAGGATAGAGGTGGATCTATGGTTTTTTTCATGTAATGTCTCAGTGAAATGTGGACATTCTGTGAGACCTCATAGTCAAAATGTACAAAAGCAGTGTCAAAATACTGACGTCACACCACTTGACCTAAAATGTCTCACATTATATTGAAACAAACGCATGTGATGAACTAGTATCCCGTAAGCAGTAAAACATATAGCATTTATTTCCTTTCCAAATAAGGCACTCCAAGTTAAGCTATAGCTGAGTGAGATAGTCAGTTACTCAGCCAGGTTCTCCATGCAGGCCTGTACCTCCCCACTACTACCATAGAGGACTATCTATCTGCCTGTCTGTGTTTGAACCCCTCTCCACCTCCCAAGGCCAGATGGTTTAGAGTGCTAAACGTGTTTTCATCTGCAGTGCTTTCATAATGACACATAGGTTTTGATCAGTGAAACAAGTCAGATGTTGTGCAGTGAGCTCATGACGCCTGGAGGCTCCTCACCAGCAGTTCAGAGATCAGCGCCTCAGTGCAAGAAAACAAGTCAACGTGTTGGATGCCAAATTAATTCCTTCCTTAAAGACACAGAGGCTCAGGGAAACCTACAAATATCCCGTCAAGTCACCAACGAAAAGAGGGTTTGTCTGACGTCGATCTTACATCAGATCCACATCGTTTTCAAATATTGATAGTGTATTTTGTACATCATGTAATAATAAACGGTCTCTGTTTGACACATATTCCAATTAAAGTTAGAATGTGTTTTTTATTTAGTTATGTAATATACATGATGATAATGATTATTTAACTAAAGAATACAGTACATCAGTGTGAATTGCTCGGCTTCAATATGTTCTGACAGCCACACCTATAGAAGGCTAGTTGTCTCTTGTATTGTATTGGGAAATTGCAATATGTTTTCACATATTGTCAGAAAYGTCACAATCCGGAGGGAAAGCAAAGGTTGCTGGGTGTGTGTTTTTCTGTTGTTGAGAGGACGTTGGTAATTTGAATTTTATTTAACCAAACGGAGCCCTGCAAGTCACAGCTGCAGTTTCCTAAGTGCAACTGAAATAACAGCACCCTTGACCCTCTAATTAATAGTGTGCTGATCCCATTTTCATTACTGCAATCTAAACTCGAAATCATTCCCTCGCTCCCAGGTGTTTCACYGCAATCCCCAACTGGATTCCGAAACACAGAACAAGCCTGCGTCTTAATGAAAATAGGAAGGTACTTACAAACTATAAATTAATATTCATCTGTGGGCAAAGCCCTGTGGGAACATGTCCATCAACTTAGGCCCCTTCAAGGAATTGCAGTTTTTAAATGGGGACTATGTAGGCCTCCTGTTTTCTTTAGTCAAAGATGACAGTAAAGATAATGTCACACATAATGAGTTCCAGTTAGATTTTTTTTCATAAAGTAGAAAGGACATATGTATGCCTAGTTGTACCCCAGTTTAGAAAAAGAGGTCAGATTGTTGCGAATATCATAATCTGTGGTATATTTAATGATAAATCAATGAGCTCAACTTCATAAGCAACACATTCAGTCACAACCCATTCCCTGGAAATACATGCTATTGTGCCCAGCATGTTCCACGGAAGCTGTTAGCTCGGATGGAAGAGGATGGCAGACAGACAGAGAGAGACAGGAGAGAGTAGAGAAGGGGGAAAGGGGGAACCCCCCAAAATAGAGAGAAGAGAGAAGGAGGAGAGACAGAGACAGAGACAGAGACAGAACAGACAGAGAGACAAGAGAACAGAGAGACGAGAGAGAGAGGAGAGAAGAGAGAGAGAGAGAGAGAGAGAGAGAGAGAGAGAGAAGAGAAGAGAAGAGAGAGAGAGAGACACTACCCTTCTCTCTTCAGAGAGTGGCTCATGTACTGTCCATGGTGGAGGCGTGTTGGTTGAGGAGGGGGTTCTTGGGGGGTTGTGGCGAGGACAGGTCCAGGCCACGGTGGCTATTGTTGCTGCTGCTGTTCTCTTCCTTCACGTTYGTCACCTCCTTCCACAGCTGCTGAAGCTCAGCTGGAATCATGCCTGAAACAAACAAATTGGATAACTAAATCAATTAGCAGCTAATCCAACTCTCTTCATCACATAATTAAATCAAAGGGTCTGTAAACAAAGCCAAGTATTAATTAAAAAATATTCCACTACAGGGTAATACACTGAGAGCGCTTGCTCCCCCCTGCTCTCTCCCTGTGATCTGAAGCGTGTTCGTATACACAAATCCCTGGCATTCACATGCATTTCATGCCCACAGTAAATAATTAACATCCAGACAAGGCATGAAATCTGAATAATCACCATCATTTCCCCAACAAGAGGAGAGGCAGAACACACACAAAAAGTTTACAATAGCAACGTTACAACCAAAACAGCCCACACCACCCCACCTTCTACAGAAACAGGACCCTGGGGTAATATCCTCAAAAGCGCATTAATGTGCAAAATACTTAAAGCTCAGCACCGCCTCCAACTGACACAGAAGACTTAAACCTCGTTTAACAAGTCAAGCACACTGCATCTCACACAGCAGCCTTAGAAAGAAAAGAAAAAAATCTCTTGAAGACAAGACATTTTCGTGTGTTGGAACATACACTGAGAGAGCATGTTGTCTCTCCTGCTGACTGACAGCGATCCTGACACCCTCAGATTGGGGAGGAGGACGGATAATGCTGTGTCTGTACACCATCTCTAAGAGAACCCAGCCATTGTTCGCACACAATGTATATGTGTATGTGTCCGTATGTACAGTGTCTGTTACCACCGCGCTGGAGAAGCCTGTTTTCATTTGACATAAATGAGGCAAAAGCTGATAAGAAGAAACATTTTAAAAAATCCCCCGTGAGGGTATGTTYTCTAGCCATTTGTATTGTCATTCCAAAATGTATTTGGTTAACTCATATTTTTTTTATAGCATATTGAAAGATCCACTATGGGAATGTGTGCAAATTTGTATTGGGTATTCAGATCTGTCCTTAAATGAGTCACATGTTTAAAACATACTGAAATACCCTTTGGATATGCTGTGAATTCAACTGGATGTGCAAGACCACTCGTTTAACATTACAATTAATTAAATCCATTCTCAAAATGAGCAATGGCAAATGAAAGATGATTTGCACATGCTTATCTCGGATGGGTTTATATTCTCCGGATTTCCCCCCTTTTTAATCACTCCCTCTATAGATACCAGAAGTGGCCCTTTCAAGCGCCAGATCGTAATACAACATGCTTAGTCTTAATTTATTCCTGTTGTGGAAAATAACTGTGAAGTGAAGATCTCAATAYGATCAGCAAAAATATTTTTAATTTGATAAGCTACTGAAGATTTTAATTATGCTCGTAATGGAGAACATTGGCCTAATGAGGCGAAGGACTCTGGAGAGACGCAGGGGCTAAGAACTGTGAAATGAGTCTGATAGGATTGCTGTAAATTCACACTAGATCGTTTGCATATCAAAGAGCAGGAAATGATTGCAGGACAAATCAATAACCTTTCCACGTTCCAAAGAGTGTCGTCCTCATTCTAATATTTTAACACGCTCTCCTATATTCTGCCTGGCCTGTATTCTCTCTCTCTCTCTCTCTCTCTCTCACTCTCTCTCGCTCTCTCTCTCTCTCTTATTCTTTGACGTACCTTAATCAAAGGACACAGCCCTGACAGACAAAACATGCCAAATGTTCCTGTTTGCACAAAAGCATGCTAATCCTTCGGTTGTTGCTTCTCACTTGTCTTATTAAGGTCTCATTGTTGTTTTGATGGTGGGAATGATCCTTGAAGGGAAAGTTTTCCATGATGATGATTTGTCTGGATGGGGAAGGTCACTGGTGGAGTGAGTGTCCTGTGCTTCAACAGTGGGAACAATCATTTTCCCCCCACTTGGTGCCCGGTGACAGTGGGCAATGTATTTTTAGCCTGTGTGGCTGACAGGGTGGCCCACTATCCCTCAATTACCAGCCAGTCCTGGTGACCCCGACACCACTGTTTACTCAGATGAAACAGGTCCCATAGACTCCTCTGATGAGAGGGGTAACGGACTGGGACCAAGCTGTCTCCTTCCTAACGTACCCCCTTATTTCTCTCCCTCTCTATCCCCTGGTCCCATGTCCTTCTGTTATTAAACTACCTTGTCCTCATTGGATCTCTTGAAACCGAGGGTTGTTCATGATGACACCATAAATGACAATAAAATGTAATGCTATGAAAATCTCAAACAGTATTGTATTCTAGGTTTGGACAAACAGCATTCTATTTTTCCTGAGAAGGCAGCATTTGATTTCTATGGTAGACATAGGAACACTGATCTCTAAATCCTTTTTTGTATCCCCAGTCCGTCCATTTTCAAAATGCAGGATTGGTTTATCCTCCATTTTTCCATTTTTCAACAATGCTATTCCACTCATTATAGGTTGGAAATACAGACAAGCACTTTAAAAAATGTATGTTGTTGGGACACTTGATTGATCACCGGCCTGGCAACTCAATTTTACCTCCGCAGGTAGCTCTGGCATCCAGACAGGCCGAGCTCTTCAACCTTTTCCTGTCCTTGTACCTCCGTACCCAGGTGACCATGTTCAAGCAAGCAGAAAGTTGATTTAACGTTCATAATGACATCAGTTGCAGGCCATCATCCACAGAATAAAAAATAGCCCCTATCCTCTGGGCTCTTTCAATTCTGCTGTTGCTTTTCACACAGAGCCAATACCATGGGGGGACGGTGACACCGCTATTAGTTTATTGCTCCATCAGGCRGAGACCTCTGGTGCACCCCTGTTTATGTTCCTGTAATCACTGGCCTAGTGATATGCACCCCTTAGGCCTAAAATATGTTACCTCCTAATGCTGTAGGAACTATTACCAATGTCGCGCTGCTGGCCAAATCAATCACTGACTGGGAGAGCGTATTACCTACCGCTGTCCCTGATGTGCCGCTGCTGCACTAAGAGCAGCTTCATGCTTCGCCACATTCTTTGCTTTCATATTACCGACAAATTTGTCCTGTCACTGTCCCATTGCCCTCTCTTGGACAACTTAACTGATGTTCTCCAGTGATGAGAGTTCAGTCTGTTACATCGCCGCCTGGGAGGCCACAGAGCCTCAGAATACACTTTAGCCAATCAGGGCAGGCGCAGAGAGGGGCAAGCAGTGATACACACGCACACACACACACACACACACACACACACCTGGTAGCTGCACCTGGGAGAACAGAGCGGAGCGAACATTGCCGTCTCACTCGTGCTCCACAGGTCAAGAGGAGAGGCTTTTGGGGGAAGGAGGGGAGGGCAGCGCTGGATCAAATTTATATTTATGGGAGTTATATCCTCCCCAAACACATTATTGTAATTTATAACAGATACTGTCTGACCGCTTCCAAGACTTTGAACATTAATGTCAAAAGAATTTACCGCGAGAGAAACAAATGAAGGTTCAGATAAAGAGAACAACTGATTGTCATCCAAATAGCACTCTTCAAGCTTCTACTCATTTACTTCCTTCACAGTTTGGTATTAAATGATAACTCAATGTAATTCTTCATGTCAATTTGTAATGAAAATGTTTTATACTGTCTCTATCAACAATTCCAGTAAGGATCAGACAAAACAACACAAATAAAATAATAATTTTTCAAAGTATAAATTACACGCCTACAGGGCTGTTCAAATCCTTTTTGTGAAGTGTATAATCTCAGATCACCATGAACGCATATGTGAGAGCACAATACAATTATGATGTCATGAGAGATTGAATTTTTCAAATCATTTGATTTTGATATCTGAATTTTGAATAAAGGGGAATACGGCTGATCTGTCTGATCGTGGCCTCAGTGTATAAAAGTAATCCTAACTCATCGCCTCAGTCCAAACGCATTATCACCTTGGTCCAAACAGAGCAGCAAAACTCATCATTAGTGTTGCAGTGATGCTAACTACTTGCTGAATATTGTAGATTAGATCTCAGCTCCGTAGGTCTTGGCTACTGATGCACGAAAGAGTTCATTGACGTGAAAAACAGAAAGGTTTCAATAACTTCAAACATTCAAGCAGAACTTATGTAGAATAGGAAGGGAAACTCAGCCTGATGTTAAGTGTTTTAACAGCTGTCTTCCATAGTTAACCACCAATGGTTTCCAAGGGCAGCCTAACCAAGTTCCACTCAGTTAAAATACTGAAACGAACCAACTGTGCGGTAAGATTCAATTCCTCATTTCAGTTTGTATAAATAATAACAAAGAGAAACGATACCGTATTTGTATCTTAAACTGTCATCTGACAAAATAGGCTGAACAAACAAAGAGTGTATGGTTACTGTATCCTGTTTGAGATGGCCTTAGAGGTATTTGATGACACTATGCATAAGCAAAGAGTCAACAGGATGTCCAGTAACTGTTGCGCAATTCCATAAAGAACAGCAAGCTGCCATATCGTTAGGGCAATACTTTACTCACAGGGCGTGTGTTTGCCAGATATCCGACACGAGGTCATTCATAAACGTACACTAAGAGCACATTGGTGGTCCCCGCCTGTGCCTATGGCAATCATCTGCCAGTGGATGAGTGATTCCATACAGTCCAAACAATAACATGACTGAACAAACCCTGTTTTGGTTTGCTTATTACCTAAGCTCCCCCACCCTTCCCATTTTATGGCCTTATCTTGTTATTTCAAAACTGTTTGTCTTAGTGTGGAATGAATAGTCTATGTCATGTTCCAAAACGCTATGAATGAGTCTTTGTCATAGGGCTGCTCCTTAAGAAAATATTAATAAACAAATTAAGAAATAAACTTCCTGGCTTAACAACAAGTATTGACTCACACCACCATACCCTTATGGGAGATTTCACAAGAAGAGGTTCAGTGGCAGTTTAGTGGTTCAATGGTTCCACTAGGTCAACACCCAGTATGATGATGCCATTCTAAGAGAAAGGTATGAAAGGAGAGTCAAGAGACAGGCTGAAGGAGAGGGGGAACCTATACACCATGATAGTCACACGGGAGGAACACAAGGGGGGTAGGTGGGAAACACTTCTAACGAGAGAGTTGTTGTTTTCAACATAGTTAATCAGCTTCTATAAGACTGCTGAGAAATTAATCAAATGGCCACCGGACTATTACATTGCCCCCCCCTCCATTTGTTTGTGCACTGCTGCTACTCGCTGTTTATTATCTATGCATAGTCACTTCACCCCTACCTACATGTACAAACTACCTCAGCTAACCTGTACCTCCGCACACTGACTCGGTACAGGTACCCCCTGTATATAGCCTTGTTATTGTGTTACTTTTAATTATTATTCTTTMATTTTTTACTTTAGTTAATTTTACTTTAGTTAATATTTAATCGTAAATCTTTTTTTTTTTTACTTCTTGAACTGCACTGTTGGTTAAGGGCTTGTAAGTAAGCATTTCACAGTAAGGTCTACACTTGTTGTATTCGGCACATGTGACAAATAAAGTTTGATTTGATACTGTAGTCAAGGCAGATGTAGTATGATATTTCATTGGGGTAAAGTAGGGTATTTTAGCATTTGTGTGTTTGAGGGGGGGACTGCGGAGGGGCAGGTGTAATCCCCTGTGTGAAGGTGTGCTGTACAGTACAGTAGAGTAGAGCACTGACCCTGAGTGAGCGAGTGCAGGGGCAAGGTGGTCTGTCCAGGCTGGATGGTGAGCAGGCCTTGTCTCTGGAGGTTGAGCAGGTGCTGCTGCTGTAGCTGTTGGACCTGCATGAGCTGCTGCTGGAAGGCCAATCGCTGGGCCTGCTGCTGCTGCTGAGGAACACACACACACACGCACGCACACGCACACAGAGATACACCATGAGCAAACACACAAACACACACACACACACACACACACAAGACACACCATGAGCAAACACACAAACAGGACATGCATGCCCCAGAGCAAACAAAAAGTACATTATTTTCATACTGTTTTGGACTGTACATATTGATTGAACACAGAAGCATGCAAATTCTAGTGTGTGTTCAAATATAGGGTAGGCATATGATCCAGTGGACAAACACATGCTGATCATATAGGGCATCCTGTATGTCTGAACAGTTGTATGCTTTTGCACACGTTATGTTCTCTCAAACAGGATACAGTATGTTGCTCAGACGAAAACACACACCTTCTCTCAAACACACACACACACCACACACACCAACACACAACCACACACACACACACACACACACACACCACACACCACACAACACACACACACACACCACACACACACACACAACACACACACGCACCACACGCACACACTCCCAATCGAACCACACCACATACACACTCACACATTCAACACACTATGTAGGTTTGTCTGTGCACATTAAGACAGGTACAGTATGCATCCCTCTCTTTTAATTAACGAGGAGTCAGAGGCAAATGACAAACAATGAAACAACATAGTTAATCATTCATAATAAGAGCCACAGGATTTTAATTACACCCATTCATAATTCAGCAAACAACGTGTGACTAAATCAAAGTGTTTAATAGCCACACCAGCTAGTCTCACAACTCTCTCAGGCGCGGCACTGAGCTTGAGGGGGGGTTTCTCCCCCCAGTGCAGCAAGTTGATTTGACTCATAGAGCGAGTGAAGAACATCTTGTTCATCTTACAGGACTATGACTACATATAACATTCTGGGAAAGCCAGAGACTCTTTTTCCTCGGTCTAGAAAGTAAAGGTGTAAAGGAGGGAGTAAAGAGAGAGAAAGAGAGAGAGAGAGAGAGAGAGAGAGTGAGAGAGAGAGAGAGAGAGAGAAAGAGAGATGTGGTATAGTGTGTGTTAGAACAATAAATAGAAGGAAATGATCTAATATCCCTAATCTTCCTTGAATCAAAACAAATGGGAGAGTGTTTAGATAACAGAGGAGGGGAGAGACTGGACATTTAACCCTACCATTAACCCCAGGCTCAGCTTCACCATCAAAATATGGATTATTATTCCTTAAACAACAACTGGAGATAACGATCAATCAAGACAAAGCTCACCTTGTTATTTTTTCTCGGACAGATAAGGACAGCCAAACAAATAAGCCTGGGAGAGGGCAGGATATTAGGCTGTATATGAGTATACAAGGCCAATTGTCAAGGGGGGTGGGGGGCATTAAAAGCAACCCGGGCTGCCAAGCTGTTGCACCACACCTGTTACCAAACACAGGATACACCACTTTGTTTATGTCTCACAATTGAGCGGTGCAACGCTGCTGTCAGGTCACCGGCCTGCGACTCAGAAACCGCTGAAATAGCCTGATAAAACCCCCCCCCCCCCCCCCCGGGTCTGCCCGTCGAAGGTCTGCCGGGCTTCCTTTCCCCTCCCCTCGTCTCCCCATGCCCAGCCTCTGCTCCACAGCTCAGTAAAAATAAAGGCCTGAACACACCCAGTACACTACACTGGTCTGACGTGGAGATGCCTTCTTCATTACGTTAGTCTGATCAGGATCATGTCGTGTCATATTCATGGACTAGCACATACGCATGGGGCTAGGTGAGAGGGTGTATTCATGAACACCTATTTCTATGGTTTATGTTCGAAACTATACGGAACATATTTGATGAAGAGCTCACTGGGGTTTCAGTGTAATTAATTAGTGATTCAGCTGGCGTGTGATTCTTCCCATCTCCCCTTTTTTTTGTTTGTTATGGTGCTCCTTTTTCACTACAGTGTAGGAAGTTTCTCGTGTCTTCAATAGGACTCTTCTCTGTACTGTAGCTCCCGTCTGTCTGACAGCATAAGACAAAGATGCTAACGGTACTACGGGGGCGGGAGTTCACAGGGAACAATGTCTTTCATCAGTGCCCTAAATAAATATAGGGTGGCTTTTAAAAATGGGAGAAATTAAATGAATTTAACTCGCGCCCCATCAGATTTCTTTCTTGTGGTCTCWTCAGCTGACAGCAGCTCCTGTGCTCTCCCGGCGTGCAGACACATTAAAACCCCCGGCTCAATAGACCAAATAAGAGGTTAACAAGAAGTGGCACGAGGGAGAGAAAAATACAGGCCCTGACAATTGATACAGAGTGGCAGTGGCAGCCCTTTATTGTCAAGCTTCAAATATAAAGTTAAAGATCTTTGAAAAACTAAATTTTGATGTCTTTAAAATAAAAGAGGCACAAAGCAACAACAGGGGGTTATTGTCTGCTAGCCACGGGGGAGTCGCGGCGCAATTCTTATTCTGCGTTTTGATGGCTGCAGCAGCTAGAAATGCGATTGGAGAGGGGGGGGCAACACATCGGAGAGCAGAAGGAGAGCCTCTCGAGGCTGCATCCATTTCCTGTGATCATACATAACACGCTTCAAAAGTTTTTWGTTTTTTTTAGACTCCGTTCAGCTGATCAATTGCACCTCCTTCTGACTAGCACCCCCTCCCTCTCCACCCCCCCTGTTCGAGTCATGTGTACATCAGATGCGACTTGGTGACAGGCCCTATCTGAGGCCGAGGAGCTCTGCTGTCACGTTGATTTATGGGAGCATCACACCACAACTTGTCCAAACTGAAGCCTGCAGTTCATTAATTAGAGAGCTGGGACTTTGAAGTCGGTAGCTCAGACAGTGTGTGTGTGTGTGTGTGTGAGCGTGTGTGTTTGTTCATTCACGTTTGTGCGCGAGCGTGCGTGTGTTTTTAACATTTGGCTTAATTTAGATCCTTTTTCCTTACCCTCCCCGAACGTGGCTCTCAGACGGGAAAAGAGAGAAAATTCCTTGATTGTCTTTGAATTTCTTTTGACCGCACAATAATCATTCCTTTGTCCAGAGTGATGCCTGTATCCGCGAGTCATTAACACGCATTGAGCCACCGCTGATGAACCAGGGGGAAAAAAAGAGAGTGCGGGCAACAAGGCTGGGAGCGGTTCCCTGCACTGATCTCTCACAATTATCTGCATTCTCTCCAATCGCTGTTTCCATGCTAATTACCAAGGAAGCTTTTACGATTTATAGGCCCTTTCTTTTCCCCTTCCTTTTGATTATTGGCTACAAGGGGGCTCATATGAAGGGCACACTTTGTTGTAGGACACTTGTTTACTCGAGAGAAAAGAAGCAAAGAAAAAACTGCACAAACATTACTTTCACTGCCTGAGCAGCAGTATGAGGCCCAGTCCCTGGAAGGAGAGGAATCATCACTATTCTTAGTTTATAAAGATATTACTGGTATTGACCCAGAGAGCCTGACATGCTAATCAGAAGCATGAGTGATTATTCTGCTGTATTTCTTCTTCTTCTTAAAACCCACAGCCTCTGAACAGATGGCGAGAGGGAGAGAACAAATGCCTTCCATGCTCTGCACTTTTCTGAGGCTCTTACTGCCGAGGCACCATGTGAGTTGAGTAAGGCGGCGGCGTGCGGTGGTGCTGATGGTGATGATGTCAGCGTAGTGAGCCTACCTCTTTACTCTGCGTGCCCACATGCTGCTGCTGGAGGAGCTGGAGGTGGAGCTGTTCCTGCTGCTTCTTGTAGAACTCTTGGAGTTGCTGCTGAAAAAGACATGGGAGTCTGAGTGAGAGCTCACCAACCAATCAATCCATCAGGCCCACTGCTAAACTCAGCAGTGGGCCGTGAGATACTTTCAACACTCTGGCTGTTCTCTATTTGATACAGTCTCGTGTTCAGAGGGAATGCTAGCGCCCTGTCGATCTTTCCCTTTTATATGGTAGTTGGTGTGGGGATGTTGATGTGTTCTATGTACTGTGTGTGTGTGTCCTATGCGTTCACCTGTTGTAACATGAGGGCCTGCTGCTGTTGCAGGAGCACCTGGAGCTGCTGAGGGCTCAGCACCTGCTGCTGGAGGATCTGCTGCATCCGCTGGGGAGTAATTACCTGGGGTGTCATCATAGCCACTGAGACTGGAACCTATAAGAGATACACAGAGGAGACATTAAGGACAGATCAGTCACTAACCTGGTCTATGAAAGAGACAGTGGTACAACAAAAGACAGACATGGCCAGGACACATGCTTTATAGGATTAGATGACCACAGCAAAGAAAGGGAACTGGAGGACAAGCTTGTCACTAGTTAACACRGCCACAAGTCAAAATKATGTCTAAACCCCGCCTATTGCTACAATTTCTTTCTTTCTATTCTTAAATACTGCTAACCTTATGCCTAAGCATAGACATAAATTAAATGTTCAAATTTTTATGATATAGCCATTTTGACTTTGTGGCTATGGTAACTAGGGACAATAGGACMACAAGCGGAGATGGTAAAGACTACAGCAGGTCAACCAGACTAATTGTCAGGGGCTAGACACACTGCAACAGCTACTCAAAAGAGACAGCTAAGGATAGCCCAGCCTCTCAACCCCTCTGGTCTGTACTGGATAAATCACCAGGAGTGTCATCACATCTAGAGGCGCTACACCCCCTGAGCTGTAATGACACGAGACAGCCAGGCCTGCAGTAAGCCTGTGGAGAATCTACTACAGGCTCCGACCTTGAGCACAACAGCCCTCTCCAGAAACACACACCTAGCACACAAGGCTGTCCAACGTTCGATTGCTTCTGTTTTGATGCTTTCTCAAGCTGATCATTTGAGGTGATCTGCAAACAGCAGAACATGCAAAGATAGGCCACCCACTGTAGGCTACAATACATATCTTTGTACACATGAGAGCATTTCATTAGAATATTGTCAACAGCAATTTATTTAACGTACAAATAAAACGCTGGCACCATGCCTCGAGGAGGGCTCACTCTGACACAGGCCCTTAACTAACTCCAACAAAAAGGTGTAAGTGGATGACTCTTCAAAACAAGTGATTTGTTATGACAATGAGTGAGCCCCACAGTTGTCAGGCTGCCTTAATTGCTCCGGCGGCATTGTGACTTCCCAGAGTGTCTGGATGCTGCCACTCATTGCTATGATGTGCGATACCATTAAAAGCCCCTTTCGCTGACATTTTAGTGACAAACAGCTACCGAGATATATTTGATAGCGTCTCACATTTGCAACTGTTAACATGCCGCGCGGTGTGTGTGTGTGTGCGTGATTGTGTGGTAAAACTGTGCTCTGCGTCTCTGAGGCTAATGTCGCCCGGCTGATAGAGCGGACATTAGGGGTGACAGTCTGTCTTTGCCAAGGTTACCCAAATTGTACCGCGTCCTCATTGCTAATGACGGCCCTTTGAATTTTTCATGCGTCTCTGAATGTAATGTAGCTGTTTAGAATCTATCTAGCAGGTGGGGTGTGTTCTCTGACACCTGCTGCATGCATATCACCTTATTCCTTTTCCACATTGGAACATAAAACAAAACCAAAACGGGTCATAATGAGCAGCTTGTACTCCCCCGGCGCTGGAAAGGGCAATAGTGTTAAACAGGACGCTGTGGCGCTGACGCTGATAGTCTCTGTAAACTTCATCGAGGAGGTGCTCCGCGCTGCGTTACGCGATTAGAGTCGTTTTGTCCTCCTGTAGGGGAAACTCGAGGAGGTTTTGCTCCACCCAAGACCCAACGCACTTAACATCTCTCATTTTCAATGCGAAGCGGTGAGAGGATGAAAATGCAATATTAATTCCTCCCGTATTACGTCTTAATATGCAGTTCAGCTTGACTTTTTCATATGGCTTGTCCTGTCATTTGCATAGCCAAGGCTCCCGCTCCTAATTTCACAGTCATTATACACTGATGTCCTTTTTTCTCAGCATCACTAATTTTGATGAACTATTTTGAAGGTCAACCAGGCAGCGTGTCTCGCTACAGTATAAGCCCTCTACGTGATGCGATAGATATAGACCTGCCGTTTAAAAAAAAGCCTCAGCACCACTGACAATTACCTCACACACCAAGGATAAATAATAATGACTCTTCTTTGATGTTTTATATTAAATTACATGAGGGAAACGATCTACTTTAGATTTGACATGCTCTACTTTACAGGCAGTAAACGTAGCCAGGGTTATTTTCACATGTATTTAACCGTTTTTATTATGCATCTTCAATAGTACATGTTTTATAGAGTCTAACATAGAGATCCAGTGTAGAGAAATAGAATTAACACAATATTTTAAACACTTTCACACTTAACTGACAATTCCATTACAAATTGCATTGGAATTTCATTCAATTAATTTCTTTTTTTTTTTTTTTTTTTACACCTTGAGCAGCACATCCTCTGGTTCAGGAAGCTTCACAACTCTCCCTGTCATGATCGCGGGGTCTGGTTCACTGTAACTACTGCTAGACACCCAGAGACGGCAGGCAGAGCCCCGGCAAGAGGCTATTACAGCTAACATTTTATTACCCATTACTACTGAGGTCATTAGCAGCGAGAGGGATTGTATGGTTCTTAACCTATTGATCATTGTAACTACTACCATTTAATCCTGTGTTGAATGAGTGAAAATCTGCCTAAGACAGGCGGCTGTTGAGGGGAAGGGCGGGAGGGAGCACTTTAAGTGAAAAATATGGCCCTGGCTGGTGTATCATGCCTATTTAACGCAAACACGGGACGCCAGTCTCCATTTAGAACACTCTCCATATGGCACACTCCCTTATCTCTGGTTAACATCAGGACTCCAGATGATTCAAAGAAATATATGTACATATAAAGAGAGTCTGAGGGACAATTCTCTGTCGGTCTGGTTAATTCAAAGAGGATAGGAGAGTTTATAGGAGAGTTTCTTTGAGCAGCTACTTGAACACCAATATGCGGGTGTGAAAAAGAGGACATTCTGGGCATGCCAGAAATAGATGATGTTTATGGATTTCAGTAAGGTGTGGCGCTCTCCAGGTGCCTCGCGTACATAAACATTCAAGCCTGGAACATTCTCACACAGCTGCAGAGTGACTGTAGGCAATACACCAGTGCAGGCCTTTGCTGGCCAACCACACCACACACACACACACACACCACACACAACACACACACACACACACCCACACACACACACACACACACACACACACACACACACACACACACACACACACACAACACACACACACACACACACACACACACACACACCACACACACACACACACACACACCAAAGGCAATTAAAGTCCATATAGCATGTGAACTCACACATATAGTTAAACATGCAGTCCGGAATCTTTAGCACAACAAATTTGTAACATATTGTACAAATTGGTTTCATAACATTCCACATGAATTGCCCCTCCAAAAAACATGTGATTTATTGTCAGGACGTAACATATCATACGAAATAGATGACACAGAACACAATTGAAAGGCAGAGTACACGGGGACCAATCAAGAGCACCACCTTTCCATTGAATGGCTGAAATTATACAAAAGTTCTGGATCATGACTTTATACAATATGTAACTACAATGATATTAATAAAAAATACTAAATTATTTTTTGTTTTATTTCCTGCTTTCAAAGATGCAAACTGTGACAGTTTAAATTGTCACATATGCCACTGTCCAATGCAAACACAGCAGTAATACCGCTCCCTTACGTCTCTGTCATTATTATCATGACAGTAACTTACAACAGGTTAGCCACATTTCTAAAATATAATCTATTTACAAAAATGTTTCTGAAACTACGCAGTTTTAGTTGTCTAAGGGAGGAGGTCAGTGTAGCAGGCAGCGCCTGATGCCGTGCTGCCTGGAGAACAGAGCAGGAGCGTGTTCAGAGTGAAGGGAAGGCACAGCACAGAGTGGTGGGAGCCTATGCTCTGGTTAGGACTGCCTCCTTCAAAAGACACTAAGCCAACTTCTCTTTGTGCGCCACCATCGAGAACAAGCACGGAAATGATATTCTAATGAGGAAATATTGGCCACACATCTGACGATGTCGGAAATTCACTGATTCACACTTAATGAAGACCCTCTCCAACCAGCGTTATCCCCAGAAGGCAAAGGTCAAAGTGTGGTGAGAGAGAGAGAGAGAGAGAGAGAGAGAGAGAAAGAGAGAGAGAGAGAGCGAGAGAGAGAAGCAGATCCAGGCATAAGGCTAGCCTCCCTCCCCCTCCTGGTGATACAGGGGCAATTAAGGAGAATAGAAAGAGGAAAAAGAGGCCAACTTCAATGAGACCATGGCTGATATTAAACTGGCCATGAAGGAACAGGTTAGATGAAAAGGAGAAAAAAAAATCTAACTTTTATATCTTGCTCCCTGGTGTCATCTTGTTTTGTAAGGACATCAAATAGAATGTAGAAGTAGAAAATAACAAGCCCTTGAGAAATCATAGAACCCAGCCTGTTTGATGCTGTTGGTTTACCTTGGCCTGAGACATTGGAAAAGTAACGGCGCTCCGTCTTGAATAGCATATAATCTCGAGCGTGAAAATGTCTCCGAAATGAGGATTTCATTGCATTGAAGTGATGCATGAACATAATTAGTCCTCGACAAGATCGGAATGACACATTTTTTCATGACTCGTTTAGGTTTATTGAAACATTGAAGGTGGGTAGCGGTATGGAGAATATGTCAAGCACATTTTCTCTGCTGGGAAAAAAGGGTCAATGAAAGAATATCTGTTTCTTACATTGTATTTTTGTTTGTGTGTATTACTATATATATATATATATATATATATATATATATATATATATATATTATTATATATTATATATATATTATACATATAAAAATATAATTGTTTATTATTAAACAATAACCAATGTATGAAGTCCCAGACTACAACATGCATGATGATGAACCCAAGGTAACAGCTACCCATCGTGGTTCAGTTAAGCCCTAACTAATTCTTCTCTGTCATCCAAATTCAAGCTGCTTTAAAAAATGTTTACAGTTCAAATAAACAGGATAATCACAGTCACATATTTCCCCATTTGCTATTTCTATCTGCGAGGGGATCGAAACGATACGCAGCAACTGTAAAAACAAACTCAAGATTGCATTTTAATTCACTTTTAAACCACAAACAAACACATTTCAGCAAAGCTGGGCCAGCGTTCCGTAAAACAAACAAACTACACGGGGAAGTGAGCGAGCCTCTCACCCCAACAATAACAGTAGAGCTGAGTGGTGTCATCTCTTTCCCACACTCAGGGAGGCCTCCACTGCAGGTGCCCACTGCTGAGCACAGGGCATGGTCCCCACCCTGACACACACACTATACACTGTCTCAGGAATTGAGAGGAACAGAGAGTATGCATAACGTCTCTGCTATTCAAACAGTCATCACACAGCTAAATATGATCACTGGGGGCCATCTCCTGTAGTTGGCTGTAGTAAGAGTATATTACTTAATTAGAGGATGATTTCTTTCAGTGTATTTATGTTCCACTGTATTCACTGATAGAGATACATCTGTATTGCACAAAAATTATGTGCACTAAAATGATGTGATATAACACAAATTATGGCACTACACCTGTGTACAATTATGCAAGTTATGCTTTGAAGTGAGTGACTTCTTAAAAAATTCTAAACACTGAAATCCAGCAAAGTTTACAAGACAAATTATTCATTTTTTAAATGAGGGTTCCAGTTTCCATTTTCACTGATAACATCTCACACGTTCTGACATTTCAAGCCACACCCCCATATGTAGATTTTCAGGCACTTACCAGGCAAGTTTGAGACAAGTTACAAAAATAAAATATGCGATGACAACTCTACTGCCTACAATAGCACCATTCACCATCCCATTCACCTTGTCGTAGACCTGGCGCGTGCGTCCCCACCCAACACCAGAACCCCCTCTTCTGTTCTCTTCCTGCGTCCCTCTGTGTGCGTGATTTATGGTTTACCAGCTCAGCACCGTTACGCAACACTGCGTGCCTTCAGATGCATTATTTGAGTCAGTTGAGATTTAATTAAGATCACAGCCTTTAAAATCCCCTTCAAATGAAAATGTACCCAAAGACAATGCCTGACATCCTCATGCAGATTGTTTCCATACTCTGCACACCAGCAACGCAAACCTAATCCTTGTTTCCATGGCGGCAGACAAGGGGCCACAAATTGTGTTGCTTTTTTATGCCGGCTTGTGTTGTTGTCGTCTTTTGTGAGTCAGAAAAACCATGTGGCCAATTAATAATAATAAAACGGGAGAAGTCAGCAGCTGGCTTACAGTGTGTGTGAAAGCCTTCGAGAGATAAATCGAGATCCAACACGTATGCCTCTGCTTATATCTTGGTACTGCCTACTGAATTATTCCACAACTACTTTGACAAATAAAGCATTTATTTTTTTCTTTGAGGAGCCCAGCAGCAATCAACACTGTATCACATAATACATTCTAGTTGTGCAGGACAATTGGCAAATATAGGCTAGTTATACTTTTTTTGACACCCGTCACTGTCTATACACCATATAATCATACTGTTAACTGACTATCTCTACCCATGAAATACATAACATCTTGACTTCATTCGCCTATCTGAAATAGAGGCAGGCTTTGAACAAGCGCGCTGAGCAGTAATGCACCTTGAAACTGAACAAAAGCTCTTTTCAAGTCAAAACGTTCCTCAATCCAGCGAGGAGTCAGCAGCAACAGCAGAGAGCAGCTGGTGGTTTTCTATATCATCGCTAAACTATTCCCCCTCACTCACTTCACACTGCAAAGCAGTGGCCAGTCCTGTAAAGGATATCCCAGAGTGCTGTGGGCTCTCGCTGGCCCCGTGCCCCCCTCTCTGGGTACAGGGTAATATCTGGTTGCCTACAGTATGTCATGGTTTAGAAATGACAGGTGCTGGCAGCCTCTCGCCTTGACAGGCCACTGGACAAATAACGGCCCTGCCCGAAAGGGCTAATGCACTACTAATGAACAATAAATCAACTTTGATTACAAACTGTCAACCTAATCAGCTCGCACTCCAGCTCTCCCAAAATGCAGCTGCACAGCATTACGGTGCACATTGGCTGTTTAGACTTCACTTTCCTCACATCTAATGTGTACCTCCACCGGCCCCTCTCTGCCAGACACCTTCAGCCACTCTGCACTCTACCACCATGACACACGATGCTGCTGAAAACTCCCTCCCAACGCCAGGGCTCCTCAGACACAGTCTGGTGCTCAGTACAAACATGGCAGAGGGGGTAGAGGGTGAAAACACTAGCCTTAAAAATGAGGAAAATGGGGGTCTTTTCAAAGCATGCATTAATATATTAATTGAAAATGTCATTTTGGAAGACTCTGGAGGCTCTCACATCATTAAAAGTTAAACCAGCACCACAAAGTCAATAACTGTCTTCAGTCGAATACCTAAGGGGTGTTTCGTGGGGTTCAAATGTACCACCAGGGAAATAGGGGGAAGTTGGTGTAGAGAGGTTCAACTTCACCACTCATTTCTATTCCCCACCCCCTTTACAACACACACGCGTGGGCACACGCACACAAAAAACTTTTCAGGAAAACTGTCGCTGCTGACATTTAGAATGATTGAGTCGGGCTAAAATGGTTACGTAGTGACGACGTCAAATGTAGAGATATGCCTCCCTCTCCCTTAATTTCAAGTGACAGAGTGAGGAGAGGATCACCCCCCCCCATCCCCACGCCTCTCTCACTTGACAGGAACACTGTCGATAGCGCCGGAGGAGAGCCAAGTCTGAGCGGCACACACACACACACACACACAGCTCACAAAACACACACAGCTCAAAAAAACACACACAGCTCAAAAAACACACCACAAACTGAGAATATCTAATGTCACACTTTTACACTAAACAACAACAGCAAGCGCTAGCGAAGCTGAGGGCTACATGTACCTAACTCACACTGGGATGTAATAATATACTAAATACTAATATGTGATAAACAACTTCAAGTCTAAAATAGAAACATGCCCCACTGCTTTTCCTAGAACTTTCCATATTTCAACAACACATACTGAAGTACCAGATCCTGATTATCAGGTTAGTACAGCGTCAGGACTGTAAACAAAACCAACACAACTGGAATATTTACTACAGTTTACAGTATCTAAATTGGCTTTACAACTTCATTTAAAGTGAAAGTTAATGTAAAGTGTTAACTTCATGTAAACTGTAACTAAATACACAAACAAATAAACCAAAACCTTAAACGTTTCATTGTTGAAGCACATTTCAGCAAAAGGAAAATCTCGATCTCTGAATGGCATCAGCAACTAATAGCAGTTAAACACATATCTTTAAAACACAGCTTCTCCCCAAAATCACACATGCCTGTAGTGTAACAGCCTTCAGGGCAAGCCTGTACTCTGTCCCTACCTACGGAACACACTAAAACCTGGATCTGTTCTCCCTTAAACAAACTGCCATGATAAAATGAACCAATTACAAGATATAACAACAACAGATAGACAAAAGCCCTCTTTTCTTTTCCCTGGACAAATTAAATTGTCAAGTTTTACACAGGAAAGCTGGCAAAATTGCAGAATCATCATATTGACAAACCTGACAACTCCATTAGCTGGCAGGGTAACAGAGAGCTGGGCCGTGCAGTGTGGAGTGGAGCGGAGAGGAGCACGATGGAGAGAGAGAGAATGAGAGGCAGGAGGCAGGCAAAGAGGCAGGCGGACACTGCTGTGCTGTGGCGTCTCCAGCCTTCTCGGGATACAGACAGATTGCACGCACAAGGTTGCTCCCTGGCTGACAAGATAAAAAAACTATCCAATCAACCACGCCCTTCTCCACCAATCACAACCAGCCCCCTAAACATAATCAATTCAAATGGCCTACACAATAGGGAGCCTAAGGCCGAGCTGCAGGTGAACCATGCCTTTGTGTGGGGCCCCCTTTAAAAAGAAAAAAAGCCACAGTTGACGGCTGTTAACCCTTTGACCCATGCTGAAAAACTCCGGCCGCGCTATTGGAACAATTGGACGTCTGAAGAAAAGAGCCTTTAAATTAAACAACAAGATAAGTAAACACAGCTATCCAGCTGAAAGAAAGAATCTAGCCTGCTATGAGAAGCTTTATTGTTCTGATAAAAGGAATTGTTTACAGCGCCAGGACAAAGAGACAAACTCATTTTATATTCTGATAACAACAAACAATTGAGAGCTTTGTTGTTTATTTTTGATATCTTTTTTTGGACAATACCATACACAAACATTTCAGTCTAAAATAAATGCTTTTTTTATTGTAAATGTGTTGTTTGTTGAATATTTTTGTTTCGTTTTTTAAAGTTTGTGTGTACTTAGTAAGAAACTGATTTTCAGTGACCCTATCACCACTTTCTTTTTCCAGGGGATCTTTAATTTTCTTTTGCCTTTTGTGTCTAAATTGTAAACGTAAGCAATAAACTCGATGTACTCTTTGATGACACTACAAACTACTAAAACCACTTGTCCTAATACTTCACTACACAACAGATAGTACTACCTTTGGTAGTATCACTACTACTTAATCACGATAAGAGGAATTAGCTGTCATAATATCCTCACATGGTTAAACACCCATGTGCACCTAGTATATAAAAGAGAAAACAGGTGAACAGGACTCTGCCCCCTACTGGATATGTATGAACTGCACAGGCGAGAGATAATAGATATTTGAAAACATGTCTACATGTATTTTTCCTGGTTTTGAAATAATGATTTTTAAACCGTGATAAATATGTCTGTATTGTCTGATAATACACTTAATCAATTCAAGCATGTTTCAGATGAGCCATAACTATGGAATACTTCAGACATGAAAAATAATCCTTTAAATCAGGATTAACACGTAACTCAGCTAATGACCAGGTCAATAAACACAAAAAAGAAAAACATGGCCATAACAAAACTGCTCATATCAATGTCTTTAAAAGTTTGTCTAAGGATGAATGCTCATGGAATACATTCCAGTCCACAAATACACTGGTAAACCAAACACAGCCCGTACTTAACAATCCACTGCCTTCATCTGCTAATAACTAACAACAAGCTTTGCTAAGACGGGTGACCTATATAAATTATTGACTGGGAAACCTCAAGTGTCAAAAGTGACAATTCCAATACATATCTTAGTGAATAATTAAGTAGAAGAAAAAAGCTCTTTATTTTCTTTCTTTTCTCTCTCACACACACACACACAACACACAACACACCACACACAACACACACACACACACACACACACACACACACACACACACACACACACACACACACACACGTGGTATCAGCTCTGGGCACACTCTTCTCCCCAGTATCTCCCTGGAGTTGCATGTCGGCATATTCTCAATAAAACACCTTCTTAGCAGTAATAGGTCACTGTTCTCATTTCAATRCTCCCAAAGGCCTCATGATAAATTTAGCAGATATACAGTTCAACCCTCCCCTTTCTCCCCCTCCCACTCTACTCTTCTCATCCTCTGCCTGAGCCTGCACTGTATACAGTAATTACACATATGTAACGATGTGATACATATAGATTTTTACAAACACATTTTATCAACACAGAGGATCATCAATATCCTTGAGCTTTCAGTTTTATGCGTATGACACAGTAAGGAGATGACATAATAAAATACTCAATTTCCTGCCTGAGTTACAGTGAAAGTATGAGTTAACGTCTGGTGTTCTGACTAGGGATTTGTTCTGGGGTTAAAGACGATGACACAGTTCACGTTACACAGCTCCTATTAATAAACAAAGTGGGAGAATACATTCTTTCTAAGCCATATCAACATTGGTATAATACATACAGTATCTAGATATATCTAACTCATTTTACAATTCAAATAAAAATATAAACTGTATACAAAAACTTTTGCCTTATACTGGGAAAAAATGTGTAAACTTAACTTTAATCATGAGAAAGCAAACATTGTTTGGTTCCCTCTTGTCTGAGAAAAGTAAATCATTGTTTACAGATCCAGGGGCTGGTTGCACCAGTTGGTCATAAGTGGGTCGTAACTTTACGTCCAATGTAAAATGTGATCTATGCCAGACCTAAAAATTATACATGTTGCAGGCTTTTCAAGAGAAAAAAGTGGCAATAGTATTGTTTGTCCATCTTGAGATGATGCAGACTCAAAATAGACAGAACTAATGAAATCTGTCATTCATTTTCGCATTTGTGTCAATAAGATTTTACATCTAACTACGATGTTTTGTGCAGTATTTCTCAAGTGAAAACATTTGCATGAAAATAATTTGTCTCTTTCTGAATGACAATAAAAACTTAATTGAAGATTCCTTACTGTTGACCAATCACCAACGAAGGGGCGTAGACTTCAGCTACTGACTTCGAGCGAATAAACCTTTGCCTGAAGACGAAAACAAACTGTTTCGGATGGGAATGCGGACTCCTTTAGTCACGCCTGTTTAGGGTTGCAAAACTACTGTTAATTAAAAGTTATTCTGAACTTGATAAACAAAACATTTTTATTCATATATAATATTCATTTTTTATATCTGTGTCCATATTGTCCACGAGTGTTTAGTGGATAGACCATTTTGAAAAAAGCATCTACATCAACGATGGCATTATTTTCAATTAACTCTGCAACTCTCCAAATATTGTATTTTTTATAACTGCCACCGATTTGGCGCCAAAACATTTACAACAAAGACATATTATTGACATAATATACAGGATATTTCATGCTGAAACCCTCATATTAAACACCAATGGTATTCCATAAGTTGATGGTTTATATTTAGGATGTTTTACAACTTTGTCATTCTATATATATATTTTTTTAAACAAAAAATCTTATTTGATTATTGTATATATTTTACATGTGATAAGGCTACACAGAGGGCCAGAGATAATTACAGAGACCCCAAAAGGCCACTAGATTTCATGTGATAAAATTCCCCCCAAAAACTTAAGTTACCAAACTTCTAGTAGTTTACTGGTAAACTTTGAAAGTTACCAGTAACCTAAGCCTGTTAAACTGTGTTACAAGGATTTATTGTGTTATTGGTTTGGATATTTACTTTTAATCTCAGGCATTGAAGAACACATTGTTAACTCAGGAGATTTGGAGTCTGTATTTTATAAATATTTCCTGAGGTGATATGCCAGCCAGCATAGGACGAAGTTTGTGTTTCTTTGTGTTCTGTCTGCTGTGGTTTTCGCTTAGTCAAAACAAGAACATCTGCAGCGATGTGCAACATGAATTTAGGGGGGTGGGGAAATTTTGTGCTGTATTCTTTCACGATTGATTCATATAGAGATATTTTGAATCAGACACTATATTAAGAAGTACAGCACCTTACTATGACATTTTGTTGAGGAAAAAACGAATCCTATAGTTGAATRATGCCAAATGGAATGAGCAGTCAAATAGTCATCTTTATCAAACAGTATTATGTCAACATGGTAAAAATACTTAGTTTGAGTACATTTTGGGCACTCGAGTGCATCCGTGCCAAGTATTTGGTATCCAGAAACAAGTCATAGCTACATGAATTACCAGGGCGTGGACTATAAACACGTACTCTTCAGTGCCCAAAAGGAATATAAGTATCTATGGTGTGTCACTCAATCCAGAACATCTCTCATACATTGTTTCAGGAATGTACACCCCCTCTAAAGACCCCCTCTAAAGACCATATGAGTAAAACAGGGTGAGTAGATAACACCGACTGTGTATCTGTGTACACAATACGCCTGATTTTAATCCTGCGAAGCACGCTGGTCAGTTAAGCGTCAGTTAAGAATGCTCATCAGTTATCGCCTTTGGTCTTGGACTTCCTTCCAAGCCAACTTAAAACTCCAGGACCTGAAGTCCCTAGAGGAGTAAAAAATAAATCATGTACGAGTTGTATAGTTGTGAAGCTCTGACGCTTGACCCTATTGCACTCGGATGTTTTTCTGACTTGTGTCACGTACGTGTTCGTTACTGATGTACTGCTTATTGTGATGATGTCATTTTCATCTGGTTGATGTCATGTGCCTGACTGTCTGATACTGATGTGTTGATGCTGCTGTCATGGTCTAGGTCTCTCTTGAAAAATGGATTTTTATCTCAACGAGACTAACCTGGTTAAATAACGGTTATGATAAATGTAGAGATGCGTGAGATACTTGAGTGGATGTTTTTTTATATGGATATGAATGCTCTGTCCTTACAGTCCATACATCTACCCATTATCCCCCTAAAGGGGGAGTGAATCATTCCAAACAACACATGGCTGTCATCAAGATACTGTGGTGGAGAATGATTTAAAGATACAAGATTTGGGGGGAGGGAGAGACGGGGATAGAGCTTGAAGGGAAACATCAGGCCTCAGAATAAAAAGCTCCTGAAAATGGCAGTGGCTTAAAGCCCTGTGACTGGAGTCAGGCCGACAGTCATCGGATGGCTGAGGCTTACTAACAGGCTGGAACAGACTGCCTGGAAATACAAGGGATGACTTCATTCTGACCGAATTATCCAAACCTGTTTCTAATATATACAGTACACATAATACATTTTTACAATATGACAAGAAAAACAAGCGGTGAAAAAGACATCCTGATCCCTGGTTACACATGGATGCAGGGATCAGCGCTGGGTTGATCATTCCTGGCGAATTAAATCACCTCAAAGCAACAAAGATATCAAATAAGAATTCATTACCACATCACCTTGAGAGCTTTTACAAACACAAAAGGACAGAGACATCACTTACATACACACCCACAGACATATGTGATTTGATTCTGGACCTAAAAAACATCTTTAACTGTGCTGTTGAACTTGAAAAAGATTGATTTCTCTAATAACACAGTATCTGTCAGAACATTCCCATTTCAATCCCAGTTCAAAACAAGGAGTAGGCCTAGTCCCTGTTTACTGACCGTTGAAAGGAGAATCCAACCACACTGGCCTTGATCGTCTGAACCCGAACGTGTCTGTTTAAAACGGGAAACCTGGCTCATTTGGGGTCCACACCTTGGGCACTCATCAAAGAGTGGATGCGCTCACCTCCATTGTCCCGTTATCTCAGCTGGCCTTCCTGTTTGGGCAGGGGGCCAAAGTGAGCCTCGCCCGGGCTCATTGTCGCCTCGCCCGCCACCACGGATAGCGCTCTGGGCCACAGGGCGGCTGGGCTGCGGGAGGGAGCGCCTCGGAACACCGCCTCTGATCGCCTCAGACCCCCGGCTGAGGTCCAGCCGGCAGGCCCCGGCCCGGTAGCCTAACGACTTACAGCTTGGAGCGCTGTGGTGTGCATGTGTCAGGACAATGCCGTGGGTCTACTACAAAAAACAGAAGTAGAGAAAGCCAGGGGCTTCTCATCCCCTGTCAAGATTGAGATTTGGCCCCTGCATTCTGTCACACCACGTTGCCCCAAAGACCATAAATGAAGGATATGAGCGGCGGAGGGGAGGCAGAACTTAAAAGGCTTTCTTCATGTAAAACTGAAAAGATTAACTTTTGACCTGGAGATGACCTCTGTGAGACTGTGCACAATGGTGTATAACAGAGATTGGGAGAGACCGAAAGAGATAGAGAGAGATACAGAGAGAGAGAGAGAGATACAGAGAGAAAAAGAGAGAGAGATACAGAGAGAGAGAGATACAGAGAGAGAGAGAGATACAGAGAGAGTACAGAGAGAGAGATGACAGAGAGAAAGGGAGAAGAGAGATACAGAGAGAGATCAGAGGGATACAGAGAGAGAGAGAGAGAGAGAGAGAGAGAGAGAGAGAGAGAGAGAGAGAGAGAGAGAGAGAGAGAGACCAAGATATTCACCTGGATTTTTTCCCATCCATATTTTGCCAATTTCTGAAGAATAAAAAGCACTGCTCCCTTGACATCACGGAAATGTTCAATGCAAAATTGATCAGAGGATGTTGACAAGATGACCTATCAGACGAATCATGATCATTTCATTTAAATAAAAAGGAAGCCAACGCATCATTTCAGTGAACAGAGGAAGTCAGGAAACGATAAAAAAGCTGTTTCTCTTTTCTTGTTTTCCGTTTCTCACAAGCTTCAAGGACTCAGCTTCAGTAGAAATATGAAAGAACTGATCTTTACATGTTGCTTTCAGAGAACACGCAAAGATTCAACAAGGGATTTTTTTTCTGTAGTCTGCCGCCCTATGTGACGCATTTGCCTGTGCTACAAATAATCTGTCTACAACCAAAAATATTATAAAAATACGCCTAATAGGTGGACTGGGCATTTGTCAAACCATTAACATGTTCTGTTTTCAGTCCTAATACACACACATTCTCAGGATTGTCTTTTCTGAGCTGCCAATACCGGCTAATAAAAGTGAACTTTCTTCATTGAGGGTTCATATAGAGAACCATGGTTGGCTTTCAGCCTACCTAACAGTACCTAATGGTACTAGTGACATGAATAATGAATAATGAAGGCCCATCAAGGCCACCATTCAGACCTGGAACAGAACAAGTCTAATCTGGGCATTACGCAGATGGCACAGGAACCATGTTGACATAACATCTTCAGCCCAGCTTCATGTCACATAATCCACTGTAGGCGCTGGGTGTCTACCCAGGATGCCTTGCAGCGTGGTGTAGTTAACTGAGCAGGCTCCTAAGAAATGCCACAAATGAGACTCTTTTTTTCCCCCCTTCTCGCTCCACGGTGTGAGTGGACTATCAGCGAGGGTCCGACAGTGTTGTTCCTAATGACCTATTTCTCCACTCCTGATCCTGCGGCTGGCATAATTAGTTACCTGGGGCTGCAATCCAATTTGAAGTGATGACAAGAAAGTGATCCATGAAAAAGTAATAAGTTAAATCCAATTTCAGCCAGCCTCTAATTAAATGCACATGGAACTAATGAGTCAAACCCTACCATTTCACTGATAATGCTAATTAGCGAGGTGGGAGTTGCTTGCTCTCGTCCTGCGCCACTGTAGGTGTGAAGCGCGAGGTAAAGTGGCATGGACTCGTTTAATTACATGTGTCATTCTGTCAGTAATTTACTCGCTTTTTGACCAGTCAAGTATGTTACGCTGCTCTCCAGCCTGCTAACAGTTGTTTGTATGATTTAGTCTGATTAAAGGCCCTGGGTAACTGTATACAAGCAGGACATGCGGCATCTTGTCTACAAGTTTCATTGGGGGGTTTGGAGATTAAACCCCCCCCCCCCTTCTTGGAGATATAAAACCAAAGAGCCATTTCATGCTGATCAAGGATTCACCTGCTTGCTTGATTTTTCTCCCCGCTTCCATGCAGGTCATTTCTTTCTGATGTTTCAGATATTCTGCGCTTCATTATTTTTGACTTGAATAAAATGAATTGGAGTGAGTCACAGAGGTCACGCATCTCTCTCTGTCTAATGGGGAGACTGCCAAGATGAATGGCCCCTCACCGCAGACAGCTATACACAGCTCTACACATCAGGTGCTTTTCTGGGGTGGCAGCTTACTACATAGCTCATAATTGTTGTATTATGTCTTTTGATGACCTGTTCCAACTCAATAGAAAAATCATTATCCCCAAGTATGCTGTGGAGAATGCCAATGTTGTTGCACTAAAGGGGTCTTCTAGTGCTTTCTCTATGTGTGGGTTTGTCCTTCTAGCTAAAGTGTCTGAATAAAGAGGCTGCTCCACTGCAGAAAGACCAAATATATTATAAACTCATGCACACACACATTCTGATTATGTACGAACACAGCCATTGAATTTATGTATTTAATTAGTGGAGTTTGTTACTCTGAGATAAATAAACACTTGTGGACTTGTGGCTTTTCATTATGACAGTTTCAACATAGGAAAAATGTTACATAGCCTACAACACTACAGAGGAGGCAATTTAGCATTTTATTTAGATAGTATGACCAGCCAGCCTGTGCTCTTCACAAGTACTGGGCAGGGAGAAGAGAAAAAAGGCCCAGGCTCTCTTTTCAATAGCTGAGTGACAGGTTGGGCAAGATCTCTGTATACATTAATAAATTAGAATTTTAATTTTGTCTTTGTCTGCGGGAGATGGTCTAGTACTTCACTACGTACCAACAACTGGCTGTACGCTGGAATCCTCCATGTGGCCCCCACTGTTGACCTCTGCTGCACAATTCCCAGCCTGACTCGGGAAACTGTTTAGTTTGATCCTTTCAACTTATTTGAATCCTGACAAATACGCACACAACTGAAAGGTCAGCACAGTCATATTTCATCCGCTGGAGCTATTCCTGAGACATCTGCACAACAAAGAGCCTCTTTCACTACCTGACATTAGACCTAGCTGCTACAATAGCTCATTAAAAAGGGCCTCCTCTGGGAAAGGGGGTATTAAATATTAGATATACACACACATACAGAACAGGCCTTCGTATTAATTACCAAATATGCCCTGAAGTCGTTTGCAATTTCACACTGAAACAAACAACCCCTCCTTGTTCAAACAAAGATACGCATCTGAGGCAGCTCAAACGGCTGATCTGAAATTAACGTAAATATTGCATCAGATACGGATAGCTGTTCCTATTCAAAAGCAGAAAAGATGAAAAATCACAAAGGCTACCCAAATAAATTCCATGCATCCCTTACCCACTAATTCTCACCCCCCACCCCATCCGCACACCCCGTCTGCTCCCTGGTGCCCCCTCTTGCTAGTGGTGAAAACAGTTGATCCTCAATATGAGTGAGAGTGAGTGAGTGAGTGAGCGAGTGTTAGAGAGAGAGAGAGAGGCGAGAGAGAGCGAGAGAGAGAGAGACCAAATAGCTCCTAAAGCATGTCCAGGCTCAGATCTCTGCTGGAGAGTTGGAACCCTCACCTCATCTTCCCATCTCTCATCCTTTATCCTCTTTTTCTTCATCCTTCCTATAAACAGGCCACTCATCCTTCTATCACATACTTACCACTGCTACAACAGGCCTCGACCCGCAACACAAATACTGCATGTGTGCATTATTTCCTTGGCTTTAATTAAAATAAAATAAATAGAATACATAAATATTTCTCAGAAGCTGATTTCTGTGAGTCTAGGCTATATACAATCCTGTCTTTTCTACATAGTAATATCATTAAAGTGTCACAGTCTGAAATGTATGTTGTTGACCACCATTGCAATCCCCACCCACGAACACACAGACACACGAGCGTGGTTGGTCTACAACCGTCACTCGCTCTGCCTCTCTTAATTTCCTGTTTATGCAGGTTGCCTGGTGCATCCCCCCCGACAGACAGAAAGAAAACAGCACACAGTGTACCATAGAAAAGATCAAGAAAGTTCAGCACTCCATTGTTCAACTTAATAAGTGACTTTTACAACCGTCCAACCGCTTGTGTTTGTCTTGAGGTTTACAACCAGGAAGTAACAATATGACAGTTGACTGGTGCAACAGCAAACAATACCGTTTGCATGTTGTTAACATGAAATACTGTATGAGAGTGTGTTGTAGTACCTGTAGACTTGGCTGCTTCTCACTGCCTTTGGGGGATTTTAGACCGGTGCTTTGCTGAGGCTGCAGCTGTTGTTGTTGTTGTTGTTGTTGTTGTTGTAGAAGGATCTGTCGAGCCACTTGGAGAGCCTGGAATAGAGATTACAATGATGGTGGGTTAAAAAAAGGAACAACATTCAAACTAAAAGCAGATATTTTATTGTCTTGTGTCTTGGGGCTCAACCATTTTTCTTGAGACCAATTGTATTGTTTTGAACACAACAGATGTAACCCAAACGACAATGTGTTCTCGGACTGCAGATAGACAACAAAACAAAACGGACATTATAAAAATGTTTTCCGTCCATGCCTCGTTCAAACACATTTCCATAGTTTCCTCTCAACGCACAAACAAGAATCAGTTGACAAAACAAACTTGTGGATAAAAAAGGACAAAAATCAATAGCAACCGGCCAGTGAAAATATTTTTCTGTTGATAAGTGGCACTTACAGTAAACAGAAAAAGAGATCGGTGCTTTTTGATCCTCCTCTCCCTCTGTCCCCCCCCTCCAGAAAGCAAATAAAAGGTTTATTGCTGCTCCAAATATCTGTTAAAGGACACGGCCTTCTCAGTGGAAAACAAAATACAGTGCAGTCACATGTTTATTGCTCCAGCTACTCCCTTTTCCCTTACGATAAATAATCAAACATGCCATCCAGAACAAACAAAGCCGGGGAGCTGGGAAAAACAGTGGTCATGAAAACCACACTGATACCAAGAAAAGCAAGCGCGTGTTCCCACAGTGAGCCGCCAGTCTCACACCTACACCAGTAAAACATCTGAGTAAATAACTGGGCTCATTCTTTCCATGTTCCTCAGACGCTTACTCCCACAATTAAACAAACTTCAACAAACAGTCGGGGGCACATCCAAGCCCATCTCACACAGCAGAGTTATAGTCCTCAAGTCAATTATTTGATAAGTTAGGTTGATTGCCAGACGGAGTCAAATTAAAAGCGGTATGTGGAAGAAGAAAAAGGGGGAGGCGCTCAGAGGATGTAAGATGGAAAGTTAAAGAAACGTGTGAAAGAGTAAGAGGAATGTGTGAAATATTGTATGAAAGTGAAATATCAGAAGGAAGAGGGTATGGTGAACGGGTTA
The DNA here is from genome assembly GCF_002910315.2 of Salvelinus sp. IW2-2015. NCBI lineage: Eukaryota > Metazoa > Chordata > Actinopteri > Salmoniformes > Salmonidae > Salvelinus > Salvelinus sp. IW2-2015. Next base: position 13,834,045 of record NC_036851.1, on the reverse strand, counting down.
TAGAGAAAGAGGAAGAGAGAGTGATAGGATAAGGAGTTGATCTGTAGGCCTGTTAAAGCTCTATAAAGGAACAGATGAGAGGGGAGTTCAGCTCAGACGCGGGGGCAAACAGCTGTGCGCTGGTCTGTGTGTATATGTTGACCCCTCTCTAACACAGGCCTGTGGGATGACATCATGAGGCAAGAATATGACCACAGGCTACAGGGGCCACTCTCCTGGCATGTCTCTCTCTCTCTCTCTTGTGAGAGGAAAACCTCAAGCCCACACATTCATAAAAGATAGTATACCCTTTTCTTGTGACAGAACTCGTGAATACCATTTGTATCTCTGTGTCCAGCATGGAAAAAGTTAGAGGTAGTTTCATGAGCTAATGCTAACGCTAACGCTAGTTAGGAATTGCGCTAACACTAGCTAGCAATGGCACTAGCGCTATTTAGCAACTTCCTTCAAACTGCACGCAGAGACATAAAATGGTATCTACGAGTTCATCTAACTCTGGGGAAGTTGATAGAGGGCCTCACTGCCAAAATCCCGAAGTATATATTTAATGTGCAACACAGTTTGTTTTTAATTATCCATTAAACAATTACTACTAGGGGGCTCACTGCATTGCAGATCTAGATGCATCACAACAGACCCCGGTTTGTTCCCGGGCTGTATCACAACCGGCCGTGATCGGTAGTCCCATAGGGCGGTGCACAATTGGCCCAGCATCGCCCGGGTTAGGGGAGGGTTTGTGGCAGGCCGGGCCGGGCGACCTCGGTCGTCAGGTGAACGGTGTTTCCTCCGACACATTGGTGAGGCTGGCACTACTACTAGTTTGATGGTTGTAGCCATCAATTGTCCCATTAACTATCAGCCATATTAGCAGTTATTTAATTTCAAACTTCACATTTCTCTAGTATGGGCTACTTATCGTAATGAACGATATCAGCAAAATGCCTATAACAAGTGATTGGTTTGGTCGGTGTCGCTAATTTTTGGTTTATCATCCCAGCTCTACTAACACTTAAGAAATCCAGCATAAGAGCAACGTAATACAATAAGCTCAAGTCGTAGGTAAGTATTAGTTGATGGTTAAAAGTTATAAACACATTGTCTACAGTACTTATGTAAAATGAGCAGCAGGAAGTCAAGTTTAATAGACAATAGAACACAAATGACAGAGCTGTATAATGGAAAAGAGGAGAGCAGGCTCTTATGCTAAGAGAGAATGACTTTACCTGGTGAGGTAGCATGGCACAACAGAGCACAGAATAGTTTAAGCCAAGCCCGCGGATTACTACAGGGCAACATTCAAACGTCTTCTCTAACTTATGACACACAGATGTTTTGGTGTAATGTGTCTGGTTTACTAATAGGGGGTGTTGGAACAAGGATACTTGAGTCAACAGGATATCATGGTAGTTCTAGACACTCGTGGATGAAGATATACATTTCTGGGAACCATTGGCCAAAGAAATTGGGCAAAAAGCCTACATTACACTATAATCAATCAGCAGAAATACAGTAACCGTGACACTGCAATGCAACACTGTATTTTCTCATCATCCAAGTTGATCTTACGTTGATCATCAACTAGAAACTATTTAATACTTTTATATTTGACAAAAGTGAGAAAATACAAGCAGACAATAATCACTTATTAGTCAGACTGTTTAGGCACTCTGTTTCCCCCAATGACTTTGTAAAATAGTTTTAAGAGCAAAAGACACAGGATGAGTCAAAATGACTTTGTCGTTATTGAAAAATAACGAGCTAAAACGGACTAGCTGAGGAACCTATGCAGAGTGTTTCCGAGGTGAGGCCGGCTAGAGGCTGAGGAATGATTTGTTGTTTAACAAGGCGACTGTAGCTGGCTGCCTTGAAGAGGCCTAATGCCGTGCTAAAATAACCCATTGTGAGCTGTCACTGTGATGTTTACACAGCACCCACTCTTCTCTTCACACACAGACCTTCTTCTCTCTCTCCCTCTTCTCCCCTCTTTCCCTGGAATTCATCTCTTTTTGATCTCACATTCAAAGGTACTGAGCCTTGATCGACGTACAAGTCTAAAAGCAGCTCCAGACGTGATAAACTGCCAGCGGATGACAGGCCGGAGCATCTAAAGAGCAGAGAAATGAGGAGAACAGCATGTTGTCTGGGCACTACAATAGCACAAATCAAGAGACATATTAGGTGGAACTGATCAGATACAAAAACTGCTCAAAACAGATAATGGTGACTAAGTTGCAAAGGGAACAGGAGCCAATCTTGCTATTGTGAAAAGCAGATGTAATGCTAAGGGGGGAAATACTGCATGTTTCCAGAATTCTAATGTTTAAAACCATAGCAGAATGAACTGTGTATATTTCTATCTGGCAAAACATCTCATGAGTAACATGAGGCTTCTCAAATCAGATTCAGATATTTGTACGTGTCAAATCCGTATATGTAGACCTAGGTTCAACTGGAGACGGTTCCTTAGAATGTCCTGCTATGGTTGTTTGTAGTACAGGCTAAGCTGTAGCTGTACAGTATGAGCTAGGACAAGGAAAACTACAGTATTTAAACACACACACACACACACAAACGTACAGAGTAAAAATCCTTCAGGAACTTTTAATTAGAAAACACCCTCCAGGATCAGACAAGGTCTTATCGTCAACAAAGACGATGCAATTTGGTATCCTTGTCCTTGTCATTTGGAATCCTCTTTTATTTTCCTATTTCAAATGTGTTCAAAGTTCACACTTTCCCTTGTGTTTAACGGGTCTGCCTCAATAAACACGACTGCCTTATCTGCATATACTTTCACACCATATTAGTGAATATAGTCTCTGAAAAAGGCAGGAGCAGCTCTCATGTCCCAGGGCTATCTAACAGCGATAAGGGATTGGGCTGAGTAGTGGATGTCTTTATATGCCGTCTGCACATTATTTACAGGCTTTGGGTTTCCTGCTGTTTAAGCCAGCTCTGGGTGCCATACAAATCCCTGCTCAGAGAATTACCACAGAGTCAAGTCTTCGCTTTGATTCAGCCCTGCACCTTTTACCACGTTGTAATTGTACGCACATTTTGGACATGTGACCAAGGGCACTTCTTTATCTCTCTACATAATCTGTTGGCTTAGAGTAAACTAAACAAAAAATAGCAAATAACTTAAGTCCAACTGTAGAGGAATTCAAATGTGCTGGTTATAATGAGAGTCTAGCGGCAGGCTACGTTACGCCCAGAGAGGAGACCAACAACACTCATCCTCCATTTCAAACTGACAGACAAATAATAGAAAAATGTGAGCCAGGTCAAAGAGGGTGGTTGTGTGAAAAGTGAGAGGACTCCATTCAGGGTGGCTCCACTGAGAGAGGGGTGGTGAGAAATGAAACGAGGGTCTGGTCTAGTGTGTTTGCTCAGACGCATCAGGAGAGAGCCCTCTTTATTTCCTCCGACTCACCAATGTCCTCCAACCCCAACGCCAGGGAAGACCTTGAATGTGAAATGGTTTCAAACAAATTGCCCCTAATTGCTAGAAGATGTGTGCGCAGGTGTAACCGGATCCCTGTGGCCATTGTGGAGACTGGAGGGAAACAGAGAGCGGTGGAGGAGAGGAGGAGTAGAGGAGAGCAGGGTCCAGTGCTGGCTGTTTACTCAGTGGCTGGAGTTTATTAGATAGGAGACCAGTGCTCTCAGACGGCCAGCAAAACCCCAGCTAATAGGTTAGTTCTTAATAGTCCTGCTCAGCAGACACAGACCTTTCTCCCCCCGTCTCAGGCCTCGATGGGCTTGCGTGGTGATGGCCTAAATGTCAAGGTTCTCTGCTCAACTTTCTGAGTGAGAGAGCACACGTCTCAACTCACCTGACATTTATGGCCCTGGCTCTACCCCTACCCCTGATCCAAACAAGGGGCCCTTTGCACCTCAGCTGCAGCGCTGTGCAATAAGCTCCCTTCTCTCTGGCTCCTCCTGGTGTGACGATAGCACAGTAGGCGAACTCCCTCCTATTGATCTACGGATAGGAAAGCCATTCTTTATTTGTATTTTATTACGCCGTCTATTGTAAGACTGGTGGTGAATTTATTGAAGCTGCAAAAGTTACTGACACTCATTGTAACTAGTAAGAGGATGTGGGTGAGGAGGGGGGGGCTTTGAGTGTGCAAACATATAGTAATGGAATTAACTTATAAGTGTTAACAATAAGTGTCATTTTAATTGAAATGCCTTTGATTTGACAGAATTCTTAAACATGCGACCGGATAAGCAACGGGAGGATTGTGTCTATTTATTTTAATTGCGTTTAAAAAAAATACTATGGCCGTTTATCTGTAATGCAAAGTAGGCAGGGCTGGATTCCCAGTAAGTATGTCATTAATGCCATTTCCAAAAAGCCTCTCCACATGGAAAACAGGTACCCATGTTCAAACCTCACGCTTTACAGGCCCTCTGAAAAACACTCTCTAACCCATGTTTAGATTTCCAAACTAATTCATGTAGAATACATAAATAAATCAACGTTTTATACCCACTTCAAACCATTATATTCCCTTCCTTTGCTGCACTTTTCAACTAATCTATTAATATTTATGACAAGACTAAACATTTCAAATTGCCATGTTTAAACAATATAAAGCACAGCATGCAATTATATAAGTTGCAAGCTGACTTCAATAAAAAATCCCATTTTGTTTGTTCTCCACATAACAGGTAATGCAATGGCTTGACAAATGTTTTCAGGGGGAAAATGGAGTGAAAGAAAAACAGGGAAGAAAATTAAGTTTTTAAACATGAGTGTGGATGGAAGAGGGGGTTGTGGAGCGGGACTGATGATGGACGGCAGGGAGTGAAGGGAGGGAGAGGAGGAGGGAGACAGAAAGAGAGAGGGTAGAGAGAGGAGGGGGCATGGAGCAGGCGCAGAGCGGAGAGTAAACAGTGGCCCACCAGGCGGGCCCGTCTGGGCCCAGCGCTCCACTCGGAGCCTGGTACAGCAGTGTGACCGGCAGCCCGGGAGGTCAGCTCAGCTATGCAGGCCTGACAGCTTCCGTTTGCTGTGTGCCGCCGGTTTGTTTGGATTCTCCAGGCTTGCTTAGCCAGCAGCTTAACAACAGATGGCAAAAAGAAGGCCCCTATTCAAAGAGGTCTGGATAAAAACATACATATAAAGAAAAGCACACATACTGTAGACACAACACACACACACTGAAGTGTCATTTACGATCAAAGTAACAGGGCCAAAACCTACACTAAATTAGACGAATGTAAGAAAATAACAATGCTTCACGTCTTCGCACAGGCAGACAAACAGGACGACAACACACACACACACACACACACACACACACACACACACACACACACACACACACACACACACACACACACACACACACACACACACACACACACACACACACACACACACACAACACACAGACAGTTTTGTCTGATTTAGAGACAACAACCTCCTATCATGATTCAATAACAATTAAAATCTCTCTTTGAAGACCTTTTCATCCCTGCATTCAGCAGTTATTAAATGAATAGTGTGTTATTACTGCTTTAGAGCGTGTAAACTCATAAACACCTCCTAGACTACAAGGGAAGCTGTCAACTAAATATTGTTCCCTCATGAGTCTCTCTTCCACCTCAATTACGCCTTTCAACTTCCCAGGCACTGTATGATAAAGTGGCCGTAAAAATCATTCACATTAATACACCATTGGCATCTGCTGCTAAAGGTAATTAAAGAAGTAAATGACCATAAGAATAGACATATTAGCCGCAAAATGAAAGGCAACTGGGCTCCTCATGAAAATATGTACCATTAAGATACTGCATTTTCATATTCAGGGTAATCAGCTCCACTAGCCTGATGCTGATTTAATCCACTTCACTTGGAAAGTCTATCAGAGCGTCCGCGTGTCACTCTTTCTCCCCCTGGTACCACGCTGCATTCTGCTTCAGCACCGCCAGTGAATGGCACCAATGAAGGGAGGTCACACAGAGGCAAATCAGTTGGGGACAGTCAATGCTTTGGTTTCACTTAGATGGCAGAAATAGAGGAAAAAGAGAGAGGAGATTGAGTGAGGAGGAGAAAAATGAGAGAGATAAAGAATAGAAAAAAGAAAGATGGGAACAATGCAAGGCAGACCTCAGTCTGTATCGCCTCTCTCCCGCTGCCCTCCCTTTCCCTTTCCCTTCCCAACATGCAACACCTGGGATGCCCACCCCCAAGTCGATAAAACACGAAAATGTCCTGGGCATGCCAACGATGCTGTATTCTAGACAGTGCTTACAAAATCCTCCTTGTTTCGTTTGTTATTGCATTTCGCCTGCGGAGTTGCATCAGGTAGTGGTTGGCAGTTCGTGCTTGGGAAAGGGAGCTTCCAAAAACGACGTTCTGAGGAGAATTCTCCCGGGTATAGCGTAGTGTTTAGAATAGGAAGGCCTTTGTTGCTTGGTCTCATACACATTACACAACTTCATCAACAGAGCAGCTAACTCCCAAGTCGCTCCCAGTAAAACCCCAATCTCTGATTTGTGTGGCACTGAATATAGATGAATACAGACAGCCTGTGTAACATTACATACACAACGCCCCGCTACAAAGCACTGCTTCAGGAGGAGACTGATATCCTGCATCAGACAGTTGACACAAATGTGGGCTCAGACTGCTTAGGGCACTAGCTGCTTCTGTGTTGTCAGTTGATCGTTTCTCAGCTCCTCTACTATGGTTTACTACTCTGCTGCTCAACCGTCTGAGACCCCAAAATAAAGTCGGCATAAATATGAAGCCACCAATCAAAAACACCTAAAAAGGTAGTGACATTCCTGGAGCCTATCACTTGCGTGAGGGTAGGATAACACGATGTGCTCTGACCCTAGAGAAAACACACTATCTTCACAAAGCTTGTCGTTGATTTCACAAACGCAGAATTTGGCCAAATGAATCCGAATCCATCTCTTGGTTGCTACTGCAATTGAGCCTTTATCTGTGGTATACTCATTAAACGTTAGAAAATGGCTTCTATCATAGCTACACTGATCCCAAGCTTCATATACTGTACATGTGCGTGCCAAATAGTCTATGTTCATGTCATCTGACCAAAGCACCAGTTCCAATCCAAGTGCCAATGCTGTTTAGCAAACTCCAAGTGCTTACATTTGTTGGATGACACGAAAATAGAGCTCTTTGGCCACGCACACCAGCGGTGGGTTTGGTATCCACATGAGAATGAGTGAGCAGAAAAGAACACCATAGCTACTGTAAAATATTGAGATGGATCTTTGCTGTTATGGGCTATTTTGCTTCCACTGGTCTTGGGGCCTCTTTTAAGTCAACAGCATCATGAACTTCAGCAGTACCGTGATATTTCTGCCAAAAATCTGTTGCCTCCAAGCTAAAACTTGGCCGCAAGGTGATCGATCTTCCAGCAAATAACCCCAAGCACACATCAAAATCCACAAAAAAATGGCTAAATTGGCCACAAAATCAAAATCAAAATCAAAAAATTCAGTCTCCGGACTTGAAACCCATTGAAAACCTGTGGTTTGAATTGAAGAGGCCAGTCCATAAGCGCAGGCGAAAGATATCAAGGATCTGAAAGGATTCTGTATAGAGGAATGGTCTAAGATCCCTCTCAATGTGTTCTACAACTCATAAAACATTTTTGAAAAAGGCTCAGTTCTATTATCTCCACAAGGTGAGGTATTGAAAGGTACTGAAAACAGGGTGTTCAAAAAAATATATTTATCTTGTAAACAAAATCTCTTTCTATGAGCAATCGCATTACTATAAAATAATATTTTAAAAAAATAAAAATGGGAGCATACAATATAGCTCAGTATTTAATTAATTATTTTATATAGTCATTTTTGCAAATCTTTATCAAGGATGTCAAATTTCAAACCACACTGTACATCATTTGCTACGGATCCTTTTGTCTTGACCTGGGACCTGAAGGACGTAAACCCCCCTGATGAGAGTCTATGAGGTGCCAGTGGAAGAATCCCAGTGTGGTTGAGAGTGAGAGTTCCTCTACGGAAGAATATTTCTATAAATCACAGCGACCCCAATTGGCCATGGCTGTGGATTGAGTTGCAGTGGAGAGGCAGCTCCCTGGAATACCACTGTCTCTGTTGAAGTCATTCCAAGATGGGTAATATGATCCCAGACAGACAGGAATAAAGGAAGAGAAAAAAAATCTAATTGCTTTGGCCATAAACTAGAATGATCTCCTGGCTGGTTCTGGAGTCTGGACAGATCACCAGTCAGCTTGACTGACATGATTCATCGTAGTGTTCTGACGAAAGAATGCAAAGACAAAAGATGTCTCTTGTTTATCCGGTTACTCTGTTGATTATGACGTCCTCTGCCTTTCTATTTAACATGGCATTACTCAAACACTCACAAGTAGGTGCAAAGCTACTGATAATTTACCAAAGTAATTTATACTTAAATAACAAAAAAAAAAAAAATCTTCTATATTAGATTCCTTTTAAATCTGTGTCCATATTGTCCAAATTTCTACTAGTGGATAGACCATATGGTTCAAGAGAAAACAGCCTAATTCATAAAAAAAAGCATATAATCAACAATGGCATTATTCAATTAACTCTGCAACTCTTCCAAATATTAACGTTTTCACAACTGCCACCAGTTTGACCCCAAAAAATTGACAAAACAAATAAATATTGACATAGTAAAAAAAAAAGACGTGAAAAAGAAAAAAGAAAAAAAAAAAGATAAATGATATTCATGCTTAAACCCTCACAGTAAACAAACATTGTTATTCACTGTTGATGTTTATATTAGGATAATATTTACAGCTTGTCATTTAATTTATTTAATTATGTCATATATTTCACATGTGATAACCACACAGAGGTGCAGAATAATTACAGACACCTGTGATAAATCTGAAGTACCCAAAAAAGCCACTAAATGTCATCATATACATTTTCCCACAAAACTTGAAAGTTAACAAAAATTCTGGTAGTTTACTGGAAAACTTATGCCAGTATATATACCCCCCTTTGCAACCCTACTCACAAATCCAACTGTTCCTTCACTTGGCGAGGACAATTGTGAGGAAAGTAACAACAAGTCATGGAAAATCATGTAAGTGTATGTAAGCACTTTTAACAAACATAACATCCTGTAGTAATTAGCATGCAAGGCGAAGCATGGCGACAGAATTGGCCGGCTTCAATCAGCCTGAAGCCACCTTCAGCACACTGCACAGACACCTCCTGAGCTGCAGGCTTCAATAAACGTCACAGGAGAAGATGATCACAACGCAAAATAAGTTACGTGCCAAGCTTAAAAGGCTTACATAAACATGTGATGGAAATATTGAACAATGGCGACTGTGGTGGAAAAAAACTGGCTTCTGTATGTAATCTGTCTTGATGAAACATGAATTTGAAATGAATGCAATTAGGTGATTAAATCTATCGATGCTGGAATCAAGTTTGATTTATAATTCTTTTATCAGCGTTTATGTCCGCTTGTTCTCATTTGTCGTTTGGTCTCATCTCCTTCGCTCCTTGTCACCTTCCCAGTACCAAACAAACACACACACCACCCACCACACACAACACACACACACGACATCACACACAAAAAGCCAACTTCCCCCTGCCACTCACAACAACAAAGATAAAGATCATGCTTTCCTCTCTGACAAGCGGTTCAACTCATATTGATTTGATGTCTGGTCCAACAAATTGTCATAGGACACCGAAACTCATTGTGTGAGAAGGAAACCTTTCATATCAATACTCTTTATATCTCAACTCCTCAAATTTCGGCAGAGCAAGACACTACCTAAAACGGGAGATCAAATGAACATTGATTCTGGTAAGTTAAGCTCCAGACAAGGGTCTGTCAAAACAATTAAACTGTCTCTACCTTGTTACTAGCAAATAAAACAAGTATGGCTAAACTTGAAATATAAAATACTGCTCTCGCTAGCATGTGGGCTTGTGCTAGAATTGTTTATGAGACCTGTGTTAATTAACAATACGGCACAGGGGTTGGTAATTGCATAAAACACAAACCCCCGAGGTGCCTTATGCTATTAAAACTATACAAAGCGTAATTAAACACGTAAAAAATCATTTGGCATACCCTTATACGTCTGAATACCATGCACTTTCGCCAATCCAGTCATTCAGTCTTAACCACCCTGTTAATAATTATTATATTAATGCACTACAAGAAGTTTATCTATAAGTGAATTTCATTTAGCATGTTCTTAACATTGTAACAAAAAGTATTTTCAAAACAGGACCTTGAAAGATCGATTAGATTAGTGAAAAAAGGCAGTTAAACTATTGTGGATAAAAATAATACAATCATAGTGGTCTTACGTTAAAGCATTAACATAGTATAATTTCACAACCCTGAATTCATAGATATTGACTGTTGAAATGCAGTGTATTGACCTTTAATTGGCAACCAACCTTTCTTAATATATATTGAATCACCATAAGTTTGTAAAAACTCGAATATATATTTTAAGGCCATATCCTCAGTCCTATGAGAATACACACGTGCAGTAAATAAACAAACCCAAGTGAAAAGCTGCTACAGAAGTAGCCCAACACACAAGCACGCAGAACCAAAGGCACGGCTATAGACGGGGGCTCCGTCGCGGGGGCAGTGAGGAAATGACAGACCTGCTCAGTTCCAACTCCATTAGCTGTATGTGAGAGGGTCATCTAGCAGCACACGGACCTGTGAGGAATCTTAATCTCGCTTACTGGAATGATTCCACATACATTCTTGAACTGTAATCTCTCAAAGAAAGTCAAATTACTCTCATTAACCGCCAGAAAAAACTCCTCTTAATAAGGTATTATGAAAAAGTATTTTATACAAAATCACCTCTTAACATTCGACTCAGCTTACAACGCGTTATTTTGGCTATTACGTTCAAAAATGAGAAACAGGAATGCCGTTCCCAACACACACACACACACCCACACACACACACACACACACACACACACACACACACACACACACACACACACACACACACACACACACACACACACACACACACAAACACTCTCCAGGATCTGACAAGGTCTTATTGCCAACAAAGACAATGCAATTTGATATCCTTGTCATTTGCACATTCTCTTTCAAATGTGTTCAAAGTTCACACCTTCCGCTGTGTTAACGGGTCTGTTTTAATAAACAGCGGCTGCCTTATTTCTAAATCTACTTTCACACCATATTAGTGAATAGAGCCTCTGAAAAGGCAGGAGCAGCTCTCATGTCCCAGGGCTATCTAGCAGCGATAAGGGAATGGCTAAGTACTGGATGTCTTTATATGCAGTCTGCACATGTGGATTATTTACAGGCTTTGGGTTTCCTGCTGTTAAAGCCAGCTCTGGGTGCCATACAAATCCCTGCTCTGAGAATTACCACAAGTCTTTGCTTTGATTCAGCCCTAAACATTTTACTATGTTGTAACGGTACGCACATTTTGGACATGACCAAAAGCACTTCTTTATCTCTCTACATCTGTTGACCTTGAGTAAACAAAAAATACAAACAACTTGTGTTCAACTGCAGAGGAATTCAAGTGCACTGGTTATTGAGAGAGACGTCTAGTGGCAGGCTACGTTACTCAGAAAGAAGAGACCAGCAACACTCATCCTCCAGTTCAAACTGACAGACAAATGTGAGCCAGGTAAAGAGAGTGGTTGTGTGAAAAGTGAGAGGGCTCCATTCAGGGTGGCTCCACTGCAAGAGGTGCGGTGACGTGGGCCTGGTCTAGTGTGTTTGTTTAGGCCCATCAGGAGAGAGCCCTCTTTATTTTCTCCGACTCACCAATGTCCTCCAACTCCAACGTCAGGGTAGACCTTGAATGTGAAATGATTTCAAACAAATTGACCCTAATTGCTAGAAGATGTGCGCGCAGGTGTAATCGGATCCCTGCGGCCATTGTGGAGACTGGAGAGAGAGGAAAAATGGCAGAGAGAGGAGAGGAGTGGAGGAAAGCGGAGAGGAGTAGAGGAGAGTGGGGTCCAGTGCTGGCTGTTTACCCAGTGGCTGGAGTTTACTAGACAGGAGCCCAAGGTTCTCATACGGCCAGCAAAAACACAGCTAATAGGTTTGTCCTTAATGTAGTCCTGCTCAGCAGACACAGGCATTTCTCCCCCTTCTCAGGTCTGTGGGTTTGCCTGGTGATGGCCTAAATGTCAAGGTTGTCCACTTAACTTTCTGAGTGAAAGAGCACACGTCTCAACTCACCTGACATTTATGGCCCTGGCTCTACCCCTGCAATGTTTTATACAAACAAAGGGCCTTCAGCAGCCCTGTGAAATAAGCCCACTTCTCTTTGGATCCTCCTGGTGTGTTCATAGTACAGTAGGCTGACTCCCTCCTACAGAGTGGAAAGCTGTTCCTTCCATTTTTGTAAATTATGCAGGCTATTGTAAGACTGGTGGGGAATTTATTGAAACTGGGAGAGTTACTGACACATTTTTAGAATAGGACAAGTAGGATAATGTGGGGTCAGGGGGGCATTGAGTGTGCAAACATATAGTAATGGAATTCACTTACAATACGTTAATTTTTATTGAAATGCATATGATTTGGGACAATTTTTAAACATGTGAGCAGATAAGCAGCAGGAGGAATCATGTCAATTTATATTAATTGAGTTATATACTTTTTTTTGTACAATGGCTGTTTATCTGTAATGCAAAGTAGGCAGGGCTGGATTCCCTGTAAGTATATAATTAATGCCATTTCCAAAAAGCCTCTCCACATGGAAAACAGGCACCCATGTATAAACCTCACGCATTACAGGCCCTCTGAAAAACACTCTCTAACCCATGTTTAGATTTCCAAACTAATTCATGTAGAATACATAAATAAATCAATGTTTTGTACCCACTTCAAACCATTATATTCCTTTCCTTTGCTGCACTTTTCAACTAATCTATTAATATTTATGACAACACTAAACATTTCAAATTGCCATGTTTAAACAATATAAAGCACAGCATGCAATTATATAAGATGCAAGCTGACTTCAATAAAAATCAAATTTTGTTTTGTTCCCCCCATAACAGGTAATGCGATGGCTTGACAAATGTTTTTAATGGGGATAATGGAGTGAAAGAAAAACAGGGTAGAAAGTAAACTTATTAAACATGAGTGTAGATGGAAGAGGATGCTGTTGAGCGGGACTAATGATGGAGGGCAGGGAGTGAAGGGAGAAGAGGAGGGAGAGAGAAAGAAAGAGGGAGGGTAGAGAGGGGAGGGGGCATGGAGCAGAGCAGAGAGTAAACAGTGGCCCCGGAATCTACTCTGAGCCTGGTACAGGTGGCCCGGGAGGTCAGCTCAGCTATGCAGGCCCAACAGGTTCCGTTTGTTTGGATTCTCCAGCCTTTCTTAGCTAGCAGCTTAACAACAGATGGCAAAAAGTAGGCCCCAATTCAGAGGTCTGGGTCAAAAAATACACAAAGAAAATCACACAAACTGTAGACACAACACACACACACACAAATAACAGGGCCAAAACCTACAGAAAAGATACATTCTTACGAATGTAAGAAAATTTGAATGGCTTCACTGGCTTCACACAGGCAGGACAAACACACACACACACACACACGCATGCACACACATGCAGTTTTGTCTGATTATGGGACACCAACTTCCTATCATGATTCAATAACAATGAAAATCTCTCTTTGAAGACCTTTTCATCCCTGGCATTCAGCAGTTATTAAATGAATAGTGTGTTTATTACTGCTTTAGAGCGGTGTAAACTCATAAACACCCTCCTAGACTACAAGGGAAGCTGTCAACTAAATATTGTTTCCCTCATGAGTCTCTCTTCCACCTCAATTACGCCTTTCAACTTCCCAGGCACTGTATGATAAAGTGGCCGTAAAAATCATTCACATTAATACACCATTGTGCATCTGCTGCTAAAGGTAATTAAAGAAGTAAATGACTCATAAGAATAGACATATTAGCCGCAAAATGAAAGGYAACTGGGCTGCCTCATGAAAATATGTACCATTAAGATACTGCATTTTCATATTCAGGGTAATCAGCTCCACTAGCCTGATGCTGATTTAATCCACTTCACTTGGAAAGTCTATCAGAGCGCGTCCGCGTGTCACTCTTTCTCCCCCTGGTAGCCACGCTGCATTCTGCTTCAGCACCGCCAGTGAATGGCACCAATGAAGGGAGGTCACACAGAGGCAAATCAGTTGGGGAGCAGTCAATGCTTTGGTTTCACTTAGATGGCAGAAATAGAGGGAAAAGAGAGAGGGAGATTGAGTGAGGAGGAGAAAAATGAGAGAGATAAAGAATAGAAAAAAAGAAAGATGGGAACAATGCAAGGCAGACCTCAGTCTGTACGCTCCTCTCTCCCGCTGCCCTTCCCTTTCCCTTTCCCTTCCCAACATGCAACACCTGGGGATGCCCACCCCCAAGTCGATAAAACACGGAAAATGTCCTGGGCATGCCAACGATGCTGGGTATCTAGACAGTGCTTACAAAATCCTCCTTGTTTCGTTTGTTATTGCATTTTCGCCTGCGGAGTTGCATCAGGTAGTGGTTGGGAGTGTCGTGCTTGGGAAAGGGAGCTTCCAAAAACGACGGTTCTGAGGAGAATTCTCCCGGGTATAGCGTAGTGTTTAGAATAGGAAGGCCTTGTTGTTCTTGGTCTCATACACATTACACAACTTCATCAACAGAGCAGCTAACTCCCAAGTCGCTCCCAGTAAAACCCCAAATCTCTGATTTGTGTGGCACTGAATATAGATGAATACAGACAGCCTGTGTAACATTACATACACAACGCCCCGCTACAAAGCACTGCTTCAGGAGGAGACTGATATTCTGCATCAGACAGTTGACACAAATGTGGGGGACTCAGACTGCTTAGGGCACTAGCTGCTTCTGTGTTGTCAGTTGATCGTTTCTCAGCTCCTCTACTATGGGTTTACTACTCTGCTGCTCAACCGTCTGAGACCCCAAAATAAAGTCGGCCTATAAATATGAAGCCACCAATCAAAAACACCTAAAAAGGTAGTGACATTGCCTGGAGCCTATCACTGCTGTGAGGGTAGGATAACACGATGTGCTCTGACCCTAGAGAAAACACACTATCTTCACAAAGCTTGTCGTTGATTTCACAAACGCAGAATTTGGCCAAATGAATCCGGAATCCATCTCTTGGTTGCTACTGCAATTGAGCCTTTATCTGTGGTATACTCATTAAACGTTAGAAAATGGCTTCTATCATAGCTACACTGATCCCAAGCTTCATATACTGTACATGTGCGTGGCCAAATAGTCTATGTTCATGTCATCTGACCAAAGCACCAGTTCCAATCCAAGTGCCAATGCTGTTTAGCAAACTCCAAGTGCTTACATTTGTTGGATGACACGAAAATAGAGCTCTTTGGCCACGCACACCAGCGGTGGGTTTGGTATCCACATGAGAATGAGTGAGCAGAAAAGAACACCATAGCTACTGTAAAATATTGAGATGGATCTTTGCTGTTATGGGGCTATTTTGCTTCCACTGGTCTTGGGGCCCTTGTTAAGGTCAACAGCATCATGAACTTCAGCAGTACCGTGATATTTCTGCCAAAAATCTGGTTGCCTCCAAGCTAAAACTTGGCCGCAAGTGGATCGATCTTCCAGCAAGATAACCCCAAGCACACATCAAAATCCACAAAGAAATGGCTAATTGGCCACAAAATCAAAATCAAAATCAAAAAATTCAGTCTCCGGACTTGAAACCCATTGAAAACCTGTGGTTTGAATTGAAGAGGCCAGTCCATAAGCGCAGGCGAAAGATATCAAGGATCTGAAAGGATTCTGTATAGAGGAATGGTCTAAGATCCCTCTCAATGTGTTCTACAACTCATAAAACATTTTTGAAAAAGGCTCAGTTCTATTATCTCCACAAGGTGAGGTATTGAAAGGTACTGAAAACAGGGGTGTCAAAAAAATATATTTTACTTGTTAAACAAAATCTCTTTCTATGAGCAATCGCATTACTATAAAATAATATTTTAAAAAAATAAAAAAATGGGAGCATACAATATAGCTCAGTATTTTAATTAATTATTTTATATAGTCATTTTTGCAAATCTTTATCAAGGATGTCAATTTCAAACCACACTGTACATCATTTGCTACGGATTTCCTTTGTCTTGACCTGGGACCTGAAGGACGTAAACCCCCCTGTATGAGGTCTATGAGGTGCCAGTGGAGGAATCCCAGTGTGGTTGGAGTGAGAGTTCCTCTACGGAAGAATATTTCTATAAATCACAGCGACCCCAATTGGCCATGGCTGTGGATTGAGTTGCAGTGGAGAGGCAGCTCCCTGGGAATACCACTGTCTCTGTTGAAGTCATTCCAAGATGGGTAATATGATCCCAGACAGACAGGAATAAAGGAAGAGAAAAAAATCTAATTGCTTTGGCCATAAACTAGAATGATCTCCTGGCTGGTTCTGGAGTCTGGACAGATCACCAGTCAGCTTGGACTGACATGATTCATCGTAGTGTTCTGACGAAAGAATGCAAAGACAAAAGAGTGGCCGTACTCTTTTGGTTTGATTATGACGTCCTCTGCCTTTCTAGTGTTAACATGGCATTACTCAAACACTCACAAGTAGGGTTGCAAAGCTACTGATAATTTACCAAAGTAATTTATACTTAAATAACAAAAAAAAAAAAATCTTCATATATAGTATTCCTTTTTAAATCTGTGTCCATATTGTCCATAAGTTTCTACTAGTGGATAGACCATATGGTTCAAGAGAAAACAGCCTAATTCATAAAAAAAAGCATATAATCAACAATGGCATTATTTCAATTAACTCTGCAACTCTTCCAAATATTAACGTTTTCACAACTGCCACCAGTTTGACCCCAAAAAATTGACAAAACAAATAAATATTGACATAGTAAAATAAATAAAAGCGTGTAAAAAGAAAAAAGAAAAAAAAAAGATAAATGATATTTCATGCTTAAACCCTCACAGTAAACAACATTGTTATTCACTGTTGATGGTTTATATTTAGGATAATATTTTACAGCTTTGTCATTTAATTTATTTAATTATGTCATATATTTCACATGTGATAAGGCCACACAGAGGTGCAGAGATAATTACAGACACCTGTGATAATCTGAAGTACCCAAAAAGGCCACTAAATGTCATCATATACATTTTCCCACAAAACTTGAAAGTTAACAAAATTCTGGTAGTTTACTGGAAAACTTAGTTCCCAGTAATATACCCTCCCTTTGCAACCCTACTCACAAATCACACGTTTTCCTTCACTTTGGCGAGGACAATTGTGAGGAAAGTAACAACAAGTCATGGGGAAAGTCATGTAAGTGTATGTAAGCACTTTTAACAAACATAACATCCTGTAGTAATTAGCATGCAAGGCGAAGCATGGCGACAGAATTGGCCGGCTTCAATCAGCCTGAAGCCACCTTCAGCACACTGCACAGACACCTCCTGAGCTGCAGGCTTCAATAAACGTCACAGGAGAAGATGATCACAACGCAAATTAAGTTACGTGCCAAGCTTAAAAGGCTTACATAAACATGTGATGGAAATATTGAACAATGGCGACTGTGGTGGAAAAAAACTGGCTTCTGTATGTAATCTGTCTTGATGAAACGAATGAATTTGAAATGAATGCAATTAGGTGATAAATCTATCTAGATGCTGGAATCAAGTTTGATTTTATAATTCTTTTATCAGCGTTTATGTCCGCTTGTTCTCATGTTGTCGTTTTGGTCTCATCTCCTTCGCTCCTTGTGTGCACCTTCCCAGGTACAAACACACACACACACACACACACACACACACACACAAAGCCACTTCCCCCTGCCACTCACAACAACAAAGATAAGAGATCATGTCTTCCTCTCTGACAAGCGGTTTCAACTCGATATTTGTATTTGAGGTCTGGTCCAACAGAATTGGTCATATGGACACCGAAACTCATTGTGTGGAGAAGGAAACCTTTCTATCAATACTCTTTTTATATCTCAACTCCTCAAATTGCGCAGAGCAGACACTACTAAAACGGGAGTATCAATGAACATTGATTCTGGTAAGTTAATGCTCAGACAGAAGGGTCTGTTCAAAACAATTAAACTGTTCTACCTTGTTAGCTAGCAAATAAATACAAGTTGGCTAAACTTGAAATATAAAGATTAGCTGGCTCCTCGCTAGCATGTGGGCTTGTGCTTGAGAGATTGTTTATGAGACCTGTGTTAATTAAGCAATACGGCACGAGGGGGTGTGGTATATTGGCCATATAACACAAACCCCCGAGGTGCCTTATTGCTATTATAAACTAGTTACCAACGTAATTAGAACAGTAAAAAGTCATTTTGGGTCATACCCGTGGTATACGGTCTGATATACCATGGCTTTCAGCCAATCAGCATTCATGGCTTGAACCACCCTGTTAATAATTTTATATAATGCCACTACAAGAAGTTAGTCATTATTAGTGAATGTGCATTATGCATGGTTCTGGTTAAACTTGTAACAAAAAGGTATTTTCAAAGACAGACTTGAAAGACCGATTAGTGATTATTGAAAAAAAGCAGGTTAAACTATTTGGATAAAATAATTACATTATTAGTGGGTCTTACGGTTGAGAAGGCTTTTATTTAACATAGGTATAATTTCACAAGCCCTGAATTCATTAGATTATTGTTGACTGTTTGAAATGCAGTGTATTTGACCTTTAATTGTGCAACCAACCTTCTTAGATATATATTGTGAATCACCCATAAGTTTGTAAAAACTCGATATATGATTTTAAGGCCATATCGCTCAGTCCTATGAGAAACACACGGTGCAGTGAGAATGAAACAAACCCAAAGTGAAAAGCTGGCATACAGTAAGTAGCCCAAACAACAAGCACTGCAGGAACCAAGGGCATGTGGGCTATAGAGCGGGGGGGGGGGGGGGGGGCAGGAGGGAAATGACAGACTGCTGTTCAACTCCATTAGCTGCTATGTGAGAGGGGTGCATCTAGCAGCACACGACCTGTGAAGAATCTTAGATCTCGCTTTATCTTGGAATGGATTGCCACATTAATTCTTGGGAACTGTAATCTCTCAAGCAAATCAAATTACTCTCATTAACCGCAGAAGAAAACTGCCTCTGTAATAAGTATGTATGAAAAAGTATTTATTACCAATAATCACCTCTTTAACATGAGCCAGCTTACAACGGCTTTTTTTTTGCTGATTACGTTCAAAAATGAGAAACAGGAAGGCCGTTTGTGCGAACACACACACACACACACACACACACACACACACACACACACACACACACACACACACACACACACACAACAACACACACACACACCCACCACACACAACACACCACACACACACACACACACACACACACACACACACACACACACACACACACACACACACACACCTGAGTGTCTGTGATACAGTGATTAAAGGGGAGGGTATAGAGATACAGTGCTTTAGGGGCCTTTGAGAGGACATGCCTTACCTAGTCATAAAAGCACACCTCGGTCTTTAGGCCAGTGCCAGAATCCCTCTCAATGGGTTCGCTTGGAGGTGAATCACTAGAGAATTTACATGTAAAGCAGCCCATGTCATCAGCCAAGCAGTGCCTGCACACAAAGCTGTCCATGGCAACTCAGTACACAGTCACTGACCGCTACATATTTGAGAATGTTTGTGCGGATCATTGCCAGACTCAGTGCAGACACTAGCATAACAATGCTATTTCTGAATCATAGACAGCTGCTGACATTGTTTCAGCTCAACTCATTTACATCATTTTGGTCGTCTGAAAGCCCAGTGTGAATAACAGAGTCAAAAAATACATTTGCATTATGCATTTCTGCAAATAGAGAAAAACAAACTGATACTTGTATACTTTATCACTACGCAGGGAGTGAACTCTTTGCTCTCATTCCAGGATATGACATCATTACTTCTAAGTAAATGTTGCCAAGTATAATTGCTCTGCTCGTAAACATAGCAGACACAGATATCTTCTCTATTTGAAGAACTGAAGTTTTCCCCCCAGAAAATTGTCAATTAATTACATGAAAAAAGGTAATAAAAAGTAAGAAAATACATAAAAAAGACTGATAAATATGAATTTCCTCCATGAAATCAATTATAATTCGAGGTCAGCGGTTAATTCATTTACAGGCTTAGCATAATTACCTGTTTTTCCCTCATTTACTTACATTTACATTTTAGTCATTTAGCAGACGCTCTTATCCAAAGCGACTTACAGGAGCAATTAGGATTAAGTGCTTTGCTTAAGGACACATCGACAGATTTCTCACCTACTCTGCTCGGCGATTCGAACCAGCGACCTTTCGGTTACTGGCTCAACGGTCCTAACCGCTAGGCTACCTGCCGCCCTGGGACACTGCTATCCCTGCTATTCAAGTAACACACTCCAGTGATTATTCAAATTAAACATCTATTCCAGGGGGAACGTGTCTTTCAAAATACAATGCAGAAATATGAATACACCAAAACAAAACCCTGTAGTATACCATGAAGAATTATCAAATCAAATTCTTATTAGTCACATGCGCCGAATACAACACCTTACAGTTGAATGCTTACTTTACGAGCCTCTAACCAACAGTGCAGTTTAAAAAAAATACAGCTAAGAAAAAGAGATAAAAGTAACAAGTAATTAAAGAGCAGCAGTAAAAAAATAACAATATATACAGGGCGGTGCCGGTACAGAGACAATGTGCGGGGGAAATTCAAATAGTCTGGGTAGCCATTTGACTAGTTGTTCAAGAGTCTTATGGCTTGGGGGTAGAAGCTGCTTAGAAGCCTCTTGGACCTAGACTTGGTGCTCCGGTACCGCTTGCCGTGCGGTAGCAGAGAGAACAGTCTATGACTTGGGTGGCTGGAGTCTTTGACAATTTTTAGGGCCTGGTATAGAGGTCCTGGATGGCAGGTACCATGTGGTACCAGGCTTGGCCCCAGTGATGTACTGGGCCGTTCGCACTACCCTCTGTTGCGCCTTGCGGTCAGATGCCGAGCAATTGCCATACCAGGCAGTGATGCAACCAGTCAGGATGCTCTCGATGGTGCAGCTGTAGAACCTTTTGAGGATCTGAGGACCCATGCCAAATCTTTTCAGTTTCCTGAGGCGGAATAGGTTTTGTCGTGCCCGCTTCACGACTGTCTTGGTGTGCTTGGACCATGTTAGCTTGTTGGTGATGTGGACACCAAGGAACTTGAAGCTCTCAACCTGCTCCACTGCAGCCCCGTTGATGAGAATGGGGGCGTGCTTGGTCCTCTTTTTCCTGTAGTCCACAATCATCTCCTTTGTCTTGATCACGTTGAGGGAGAGGTTGTTGTCCTGGCACCACACGGCCAGGTCTCTGACCTCCTCCCTATAGGCTGTCTCATTGTTGTCGGTGATCAGGCCTACCACTGTTGTGTCATCTGCAAATTGAATGATGGTGTTGGAGTCGTGCCTGGCTGTGCAGTCATGAGTGAACAGGGAGTACAGGAGAGGGCTGAGCACGCACCCCTGAGGGGCCCCTGTGTTGAGGATCGGCGTGGCGGATGTGTTGTTACCTACTCTTACCACCTGGGGGTGGCCCGTCAGGAAGTCCAGGATTCAAGTTGCAGAGGGAGGTGTTTAGTTCTTAGCTTATTGATGAGCCTTGAGGGCACTATGGTGTTGAACACTGAGCTGTAGTCAATGAATAGCATTCTCACATAGGTGTTCCTTCTGTCCAGGTGGGAAAGGGCAGTGTGGAGTGCAATAGAGATTGCATCATCTGTGGATCTGTTGGGGCACTATGCAAATTGGAGTGATTCTAGGGTTTCTGGGATGATGGTGTTGATGTGAGCCATGACCAGCCTTTTAAAGCACTTTATGGCTACAGACGTGAGTGGCAGGTTACCTTAGTGTTCGTGGGCACAGGCACTATGGTGGTCTGCTTAAAACATGTTGGTATTACAGACTCGGACAGGGAGAGGTTGAAAATGTCAGTGAAGACACTTGCTAGTTGGTCAGCGCATGCTCGCAGTACACGTCCTGGTAATCCGTCTGGCCCTGCGGACTTGTGAATGTTGACCTGTCTAAAGGTCTTACTCACATCGGCTGCGGAGAGCGTGATCACACAGTCTTCCGGTACAGCTGGTGCTCTCATGCATGTTTCAGTGTTATCTGCCTCGAAGTGAGCGTGGAAGTAGTTTAATTCGTCTGGTAGGCTCGTGTCACTGGGCAGCTCTCAGCTGTGCTTCCCTTTGTAGTCTGTAATGGTTTGCAAGCCCTGCCACATCTGACGAGCGTCAGAGCTGTTGTAGTACGACTCAATCTTAGTTCTGTATTGCCGCTTTGCCTGTTTGATGGTTCGTCAGAGGGCATAGCGGGATTTCTTATAAGCTTCCGGGTTAGAGTCCCGTTCCTTGAAAGCGGCAGCTCTAGCCTTTAGCTCAGTGCAGATGCTGCCTGTAATCCATGTCTTCTGGTTGGGGTATGTACGTACGGTCACTGTGGGGACGACGTCATCGATGCACTTATTGATGAAGCCATGTTAGCACCTATCACTAGAACGTAATGTAATATCAAACTATTCCTCCAGATACTAGAGTATCTATACAGCACACATGCTCTACAAAAGCCAAGATTGAATTCTGTATAAAAACTATTTCAATAATTTAGTTTAGCTAGTGCATCAGTATCCCAGTGCAGCTAGCAGTGACCCGCCTGCCTGTGCATGGCGTCTCCTGTGATTCATGCTGGGCAGGTGAGACAGACAGCAGGGGGGGGGACTCAGGTATTTACAGTAGCAGGACTGGATGGGACGTGGTGAGACAGTGAGGAGCGGCACACAAACTTGTGATCTGTGACTATGCATCATAGCAAAAGAAATGAGCTATTCTGCAAAGGTGTTCAATATATAAATGATACTGCTTTACACATAAATAATGTCAAATTGGCACCCTCAAAAGGTGTTTAAATATTAATAGGTGGGGTTATTTATCGTGTTTTAACACATGAGTTCCACCCCAGTGAGACAGACTGCAGAATATTGCATAAACACTTTGTAAACATGCAGCTGTTAAGATAATTATTTTGATTGCGGGACTCTCAAGGCTTTCTTCACCTCCTCAACATCTGTTTGAAATATGGGGCAAAACCGGCATTCTGACTAGAGCACAGGTGGTTTAAATAGAACACACACACACACTTCTGTGTATAAACATACATTTTCCCCCTCTAGTTTAGAGTTTCTCTCTGGCTCGGTGGCGAGTCAGCGAAAAGGCAGAAGCTGCAGCTCCCCACAGTACAGTCCACCTGCCAGGAAGAGATCCTTTTCTGTTCTCTCCTCCAGTCAGACCAGGCCTAGAGAGATGCCGGAAGACTGGGAGAGAAGCAAAGACATGCTGTTGCTGGATTCTCTGTCATGTACTGCACAGAGCAGAGGGCAAGGGACAGCAGGCCCTTTATCTATGGGATATACCAACGTAGAGCTAGGAAAGACATTATATAGAATCACCTTGAGATGCTGTCTCATGTTATACTGCACCAGGGCTTCATGGATGGATCTACGTAACAAATACTGTAGATGAAAGTAACAAACAAATAAGACATTTGGTGGAATAAGCTATCTGATATGCAAGCACTGTTGGTTATTCCACAACAGGTAGTGTTGGCTCTGTAGCAGTGACCCAGGCTGTGGGGAGAGAGCAGAGGGAAGGGAAGGTGTGGGATAACCCAGCAGCCAGGCAGGCACACTGGGTCCCCAGTCCCCCCAGATTCCTCACCCCCTAATCCCACTGGCCGTTTCTCAATTTCACACATCACTCTTTGACACTTTTACATTAGAAACACAGCCCTCTCGTGATTAAACACAGCCCTCTCGCTCTCGCTCTCACTCTATGGCGAGGGAGGTAATGAGAGATGGGTGTCCATTTCCCAGTCTCTTTTGTTTTCTCACCAAATCAACCACAAATAACCCACAGGCCTTTGAACCCCATCTTGATTTTGCTCTTTAGATAAGGGCAATACTTATTGTGTTCATTGCGCTTGAGAGCGACGACGGGGAGTACAAAGTCACTCCAAGATATAGACAAATACAGCACAAAATAGACAGTTTCATCTGCCTTAACTCGAAGGACAATTTCAAGTGAACTCATGGAGATGAGCAAATATGGTGACTCTGCAGCACCAGCTCGGAACCTCTCATCAAATGGAGAAAAAAAAACTAATGTTGTAACTTCATTCAAAATCCCCTCAAACTGGTTCAGTATGTGTGCATGTTAAATATGTGTTGCAGTTCCTATGTATACCATAACCCTGGTTTGAAAGGGTAAAGCAGGAAATGGACTAAACAAACATCGCTGGTGTAGCTCACATAGACCCTCCCCTGACGCAATAGAACCACGCAATGAATTCCCAACATGCATCAGTGTGCTGTAGCCCCGGTGATGCCCTCGGTTGTGAATGTGCAGGGGGAGGCTGAGGAGTACAGAGTATTTACTGATGCGGTTATCTTGTCCTGTGACAGGCAGAATCAATCAATCACCACGCCGTGGCTTGGCTCTACCGCGCATTCCAGGTACAGCCCCTCGCTTCTGGGGGAGGAGATGGCAGTGTTAGCCAAGCCAAATTTGATCAACCAATGCAGTTCCCCTGTGCCACAGCTATCTGGGATGAAGATGATATTATGTGGAAGTGAGCAAAGTGATGAAGACAGCAGAGAGAGAGAAGTCCAGGTGGATCTCTCCTCCTCACAGGCTTAGCTTCCTCTTAAAGGCACAGCGCCTCCGTTCTGGGAGCAAGGGTAATAAATGACAACGTGTGACACCGCTGTTGCCTCTCTTGTACAGATCAAGGCGCCAAGCATTTCTATGCTGAAGACAAGTTTGAATTAATTATCAGAACGTGTATTAAAAAATAAAACGTGTCCGTATACCACAATTACATACCAATTAAAGACACAATCCTGGCAGGTACTCCTCAAACTGACATTTCACATCAATCAATCAAATGTATTTATAAAGCCCTTTTTACATCAGCAGTTGTCACAAAGTGCTTATACAGAAACCCAGCCTAAAACCCCAAAGTGCAAGCAATGCAGATGTAGATGTAATTCCTTAAACAGATTTAATGACATGAATGAACGTTTTTATGGAGGTTACTACATTTGCATTTAGCAATGAGGAAAAATGAGTATAGTGTTTAGACTGCAGGTAAGCGCTGGTAATTCAGAGCTCTATATTTATCCTCTATATTTATTTTACATTATCCAATTCAAAATACCATCTTTCTGATTCTAACTTCCTTTTGCATGTTAATGTTTAATAAGGGACCGTGGCTATCTATGGGCACAATTATTAAATATCCGCTGAGATATTTGTTTTTTATAAATCATACTCTCAATTTTTTACTTATCTGATATATACATGGATTGGTCGTTTAAAACTTCTTATGGCTGAGATCCCGTTAACGGGATCGATATGACAACAGCCAGTGACAGTGCAGGGCGCCAAATTCAAACAACAGAAATCTCATAATTAAAATTCCTCAAACATACAAGTATCTTATACCATTTTAAAGGTAATCTTGTTGTTAATCCCACCACAGTGTCCGATTTCAAAAAGGCTTTACAGCAAAAGCACCACAAATGATTATGTTAGGTCACCGCCAAATCACAGAAAAACACAGCCATTTTTCCAGCCAAAGACAGGAGTCACAAAAAGCAGAAATAGAGATCAAATTAATCACTAACCTTTGATGATCTTCATCAGATGACACTCATAGGACTTTATGTTACACAATACATGTATGTTTTGTTCGGTAAAGTTCATATTTATATTTACTCTGGGCACCTCTGGGAACCTTATTCATCCAAGCTACACATATGGGGTTGGCTTAGATTGTTGAAACATGTAAACTATACTTTGTCTACCATGTTCATTGAAAACATAAATGCATTTCAACAATGAGCACTTGTTATCTCTCAAATACATCATTACAGTTATTAGTTAGCTAGCTAGCGGATTTTTGACATTTCAGTATAGACGTGACATCAGTCAAAAAAACTCAAAACAAGACATGGTATCAAGAACAAAATAAAACTAGCTGAAACAAGCCACCTACAATTCCCCAAATGGCAGCTCCTTGTCATTGTTGCCAGCTATCTGGTCATCAGAATCACAAAAACACATGGACTTCTGCCCCATTGAAGAGTGCGCAATGTTTTCGTCAAGTTGTCAGCTAACCCGTCTATAGGAAATGGCTTTAAGACCTGTGCCTTTTAGCCAGTCATATCCTCAATATAGACATAATCCAATGGTTGCCAGGGAATGTTGCTTATGGAGAAACGACAATTGCATCAATATAGTAATTAACAGATTGTTTATAACGTTGGCATGTATCATGATATGCCATAATGCAACAACACGGATTAGTCTGTTACAAGCTGCAATGATTACACAAATGTTTATCTGAGGCCCGACAAAAGAAAATTGACTGCTTGCATAATTATGAAAAATATTACACAAGTGGTGTAGTGGAGATTGTTATATGGGAGGAAGTTGTGTCGATAAGTGCAGACATTAGGGAAATGACTCTGCCTCTCTCTCTCACACACACATTAACACACTCCCAGAAGTATCAGCCACAGCAATGTGTTTGCATATGAACACTGGCAACACCTGCACACACACAATTCCATAAAACAAGATAGCTTATGCATTGTAAATGTCCACACAACTACATTATACAGACAAAGGCCCTTTCGGTTTTATATGCCAGTTTAACGTTTATGTGAAATACAAATCATGATTTACATTTTTTTAACAAAAAATAACAGCATAAAATTGCTTTGTGTCGTGATTATTAACATAGCAATCTATTCCACGTTCTATTAATGTTCTAGTGTGACAAATGTAGATGTTGAGAAGATACAGCACCAGTCAAAAGTCTAATAAATATATATGTCTATATACAGTACCAGTCAAAAGTCTAATAAATATATATGTCTATATACAGTACCAGTCAAAAGTCTAATAAATATATATGTCTATATACAATACCAGTCAAAAGTCTAATAAATATATATGTCTATATACAATACCAGTCAAAAGTCTAATAAATATATATGTCTATATACAGCACCAGTCAAAAGTCTAATAAATATATATGTCTATATACAATACCAGTCAAAAGTCTAATAAAAATATATGTATATATACAGTACCAGTCAAAAGTCTAAAAAATATATATGTATATATACAGTACCAGTCAAAAGTTTGGACACACCTACTCATTCAAGGGTTTTTCTTTATTTTTACTCATTTCTACATTGTAGAATAATAGTGAAGAAT
This sequence comes from Salvelinus sp. IW2-2015, assembly GCF_002910315.2. Lineage (NCBI taxonomy): Eukaryota > Metazoa > Chordata > Actinopteri > Salmoniformes > Salmonidae > Salvelinus > Salvelinus sp. IW2-2015. The sequence goes on along the minus strand of NC_036851.1, from coordinate 13,806,649 downwards.
CTCAAAATAATTTTATTTGAAAAAATTTTTGTTTTGGTTGAACAATTTCTGGGGTTTACTACATGATTCTATATTGTGTTATTTCATAGTTTTGATGTCTTCACTATTATTCTACAATGTAGAAAATAGTAAAAATAAAGAACAACCCTGGAATTAGTAAGTGTGTCCAAACGTTTGACTGGTACTGTATGTGTGTGTGTATGTATGTATGTAATGTGTATGTATGTATGTATGTATGTATGTATGTATGTATGTATGTATGTATGTATGTATGTATGTATGTTGTATGTGTGTGTGTATGTGTGTGTGTGTGTGTGTGTGGTGTGTGGTGTGTGGTGGTGTGTGTGTGTGTGTGTGTGTGTGTGTGTGTGTGTGTGTGTGTTGTGTGTGTGTGTGTGTGTTGTGTGTGTGTGTGTGTGTGTGTGTATATATATCAGTGGGAGAACAAGTATTTGATACACTGCCAATTTTGCAGGTTTTCCTACTTACAAAGCATGTAGAGGTCTGTAATTTTTTATCATAGGTACACTTCAACTGTGAGAGACGGAATCTAAAACAAAAAATCCAGAAACACATTGTATGATTTTTAAGTAATTAATTTGCATTTTATTGCATGACATAAGTATTTGATCACCTACCAACCAGTAAGAATTCCGGCTCTCACAGACCTGTTAGTTTTTCTTTAAAGAGCCCTCCTGTTCTCCACTCATTACCTGTATTAACTGCACCTGTTTGAACGTGTTACCTGTATAAAAGCACCTGTCCACACACTCAATCAAACAGACTCCAACCTCTCCACAATGGCCAAGACCAGAGCTGTGTAAGGACATCAGGGATAAATTGTAGACCTGTACAAGGCTGGGATGGGCTACAGGACAATAGGCAAGCAGCTTGGTGAGAAGGCAACAACTGTTGGCACAATTATTAGAAATGGAAGAAGTTCAAGATGACGGTCAATCACCCTCGGTCTGGGGCTCCATGCAAGATCTCACCTCGTGGGGCATCAATGATCATGAGGAATGTGAGGATCAGCCCAGAACTACACGGCAGGACCTGGTCAATGACCTGAAGAGAGCTGGGACCACAGTCTCAAAGAAAACCATTAGTAACACACTACGCCGTCATGGATTAAAATCCTGCAGCGCACGCAAGGTCCCCCTGCTCAAGCCAGCGCATGTCCAGGCCCGTCTGAAGTTTTCCAATGACCATCTGGATGATCCAGAGGAGAATGGGAGAAGGTCATGTGGTCTGATGAGACAAAAATAGAGCTTTTTGCTCTAAACTCCACTCGCCGTGTTTGGAGGAATAGAAGGATGAGTACACCCCAAGAACACCATCCCAACCGTGAAGCATGGAGGTGGAAACATCATTCTTTGGGGATGCTTTTCTGCAAAGGGGACAGGACGACTGCACCGTATTGAGGGGAGGATGGATGGGGCCATGTATTGCGAGATCTTGACCAAACACCTCCTTCCCTCAGTAAGAGCATTGAAGATGGGTCGTGGCTGGGTCTTCCAGCATGACAACGACCCGAAACACACAGCCAGGGCAACTAAGGAGTGGCTCCGTAAGAAGCATCTCAAGGTCCTGGGTGGCCTAGCCAGTCTCCAGACCTGAACCCAATAGAAAATCTTTGGAGGGAGCCGAAAGTCCGTATTGCCCAGCGACAGCCCCGAAACCTGAAGGATCTGGAGAAGGTCTGTATGGAGGAGTGGGCCAAAATCCCTGCTGCAGTGTGTGCAAACCTGGTCAAGAACTACAGGAAACGTATGATCTCTGTAATTGCAAACTAAGGTTTCCTGTACCAAATATTCAGTTCTGCTTTTCTGATGTATCAAATACTTATGTCATGCAATAAAATGCAAATTAATTACTTAAAAATCATACAATGTGATTTTCTGGATTTTTGTTTTAGATTCCTTCTCTCACAGTTGAAGTGTACCTATGATAAAAATTACAGACCTCTACATGCTTTGTAAGTAGGAAAACCTGCAAAATCGTCAGTGTATCAAATACTTGTTCTCCCCACTGTATATATTTATTTTAACTTTTGACTGGCACTGTACGTGTTGTGTGACTAGTGGGAGCCAGTTAGTTTACCTGTAGCTGGATGGCAGCTGACAGAAGCCTATCTCTCTGGACCATGGTGCTGATGGAGCCTGTCACTTCCCTACCGTATGAATCCCTCCCAGATGACTCTTGTTGGACATGGACATACCCCACTGCCGTTCCCATGCTCTCCCTTCACCCGAGCAGGCAGACAGACAGACAGATGGACAGGTAGGGCCTGCTCTAAACAACTCTTTTAAACATTTGCCCAGAAGAAGCTCTCCCTTTTGTCCAGCCCCTGTATCCTAATGCATGTCAGCCAGCTCTAATCAAGCAGAAAATGGTCATAAATATTTCTTTCTGCTAGATTTCACATTCGCATTTCACACAGGGACATGATATTTTCCCCTACCTCCGGGGAGTACCTAATGCAAAAACGAGTTTCTTATATTCAAGGCTCATGTTCCTTTAGTAAAATGCAGAACATATTCCCAGGGCGGGAGAAAACAGGGGGAGAGAGAAAAAAAAGGAGAGAAACAAGCATTAAGCCGTGTCTTAATATCTGTGCCATTTACTGGCTAGTACTTTCACAGCCATCCCATTACATCATGTCAGAGATTGTAAACAACTAAATAACAACAGCGCAGTGGAGCCCACAGCTAGAGAGCAACACAACACAACATGCATCCCTGTGTTCCAGAGGGGCTCCCGCCCGGCATGCTCACAGTGGAGAAAACATTTGTTTTTATTGTCCATTTAAATAATATATATCCTTTTTTTAAAGAGAGAGAGAAAGAGCGAATGAGGATTTATACTAGTGGTGCTGTGGGTGACTATTTATGGCAGCCGTCATTCACAGGATGCTGGGGTGCCATCACTTTTCTTTATGATGAGACATCACATCGTAGACGCAGCATATCATTCTCTAAATGGTATACAACCATTCAGCTGCAAACGCAGGCCCCTCGCCATTTTTCTCTCAAATAGAGGCCACGTCACTCCCGAACGCATCGGAGGTCATTATTAAATCACTGATAAATACATCGATCGGAGACGAGACAGGTCAAATCATCCAATGTGCTCTGAAAGGAGGCAGAGTGAGGGTTCACACAGACATATATTTACCTCTATAGGCAATCAATTGATTTTAGGTGTCAGTTATTTGTCATATTGTCTTTTCATGATAACAAGGGGAAATCATGTTGAATAAAGACTTAATAATGTCTCATTGTCCATTCAACTACTCATAACCTGCCACCATACAAACCCTGAGAAACATGGTCTCCCTACCACCACAAACAGCCTCTACGTTTATTGAGATCCTAACGTCCTGCCTGTAGAGACCAAGGTCAGTTTGCCATGTATCTCCATTACAGCACTGCATAGTGACTGTGCTGAATGAAGCAGACACACGTCTGTGCTGCTCATTTTTATGGCCCATCCTACGGAGGTCATTTCCCAGCTAGTGAGTGCAGCATAAGCATTAGGATCATAGCTAGCGATGCTGGGGAGACTGTCAGTGGTGTAACGGGTAAAAAAAAAAAGAAGGATTTCCCAAAGCCTCTGCACTCCCAATGTTACAAACCAAGGAGGTTCAAAAGTCACAAATCCTCTGTGCTCACTGCTCTATTCTTCGACAGAGAGAATTGATGTGTAGAGCAGGGAAACAAGAAGGTGGGGGAGATAATAGAAAAATCTCTCTGGTTCTTTCTCAAGCACCTTCATCACCATTTGGCAGCTAAACCGCTAAGAGGCATTCTGAGCCCTTTAACACAATGAGTCCCACCATAACACCAGTGTGATTTGGACTTCTAACCCATTTTAAACATTGTGTGTTTTCTATTTCTTCTGCATACCAACCATTAGTCTGTGTGATTGAACTTCCGGCGCCGAAAAGAGATGGCTGCCTCGCTTCGTGTTCCTTGGAAAATATGCAGTATTTTGTTTTTTTACGTGTTATTTCTTACATCGGTACCCCGGGTAATCTTAGGTTTCATTACATACAGTCGGGAGGAACTACTGAATATACGATTAACGTCAACTCATCATCGTTCCTACCAGGAATATGACTTTCCCGAAACGGATCCAGTGTTTTGCCTTCCACACAATACAATGGATCTGATCCCAGCCGGCGACCCTGTGCGACGCCGAAAAAGGGGAAAACGGCGGTTCTGTGGTCAGGCTTCGGAGACGGGCACATCGCGCTCCACTCCCTAGCATACTACTCGCCAATGTCCAGTCTCTTGACAATAAGGTTGATGAAATCCGAGCACGGGTAGCATTCCAGAGAGACATCAGGGATTGCAACGTGCTCTGCTTCACGGAAACATGGCTAACTCAAGGGCCGCTAACGGAGTCGGTGCAGCCAGCTGGTTTCTTCATGCATCGCGCCGACAGAAACAAAACATTTTCCGGTAAGAAGAGGGCGGGGGGGTATGCCTTATGATTAACGAGAAGTGGTGTGATCATCATAACAACACACAGGAACTCAAGTCATTCTGTTCACCTGATCTAGAACTCCTCACAATCAAATGTCGACCCGATTATCTACCAAGGGAATTCTCGTCAATCATAATCACAGCCGTATACATTCCCCCCCAAGCAGACACATCGATGGCCCTGAACGAACTTTATCTGACTCTTTGTAAACTGGAAACCACACACCCTGAGGCTGCATTCATCGTAGCTGGGGATTTTAACAAGGCTAATCTAAAACAAAAACTCCCTAAATTCTATCAGCATATCGATTGTGCTACCAGGGCTGGAAAAACACTAGACCATTGTTATACTAATTTCCGCGACGCTTATAAGGCCCTCCCCGCCCCTTTCGGAAAAGCTGACCACGACTCCATTTTGTTGATCCCAGCCTACAAACAAAAACTCAAACAACAAGCTCCCGCGCTCAGGTCTGTTCAACGCTGGTCCGACCAATCTGAATCCACGCTTCAAGACTGCTTCGATCACGCGGATTGGAATATGTTCCGCATCGCGTCCAACAACAATATTGACGATATGCTGATTCGGTGAGCGAGTTCATTAGGAAGTGCATTGACGATGTCGTACCCACAGCAACGATAAAAACATTCCAAACCAGAAACCGTGGATTGACGGCAGCATTCGCGTGAAACTGAAAGCGCGAACCACTGCTTTTAACCAGGGCAAGGTGACCGGAAGCATGACCGAATACAAACAGTGTAGCTATTCTCTCCGCAAGGCAATCAAACAGGCTAAGTCTCAGTACAGAGACAAAATCGAGTCGAAATTCAACAGCTCAGACACAAGAGGTATGTGGCAGGGTCTACAGTCAATCACGGATTACAAAAAGAAAACCAGCCCCGTCGAGGACCAGGATGTCTTGCTCCAGACAGGCTAAACAACTTTTTTGCCCGCTTTGAGGACAATACAGTGCCACTGACACGGCCCCCTACCAATACCTGCGGGCTCTCCTTCACTGCAGCCGAGGTGAGTAAAACATTTAAACGTGTTAACCCTCGCAAGGCTGCAGGCCCAGACGGCATTCCCAGCCGCGTCCTCAGAGCATGCGCAGACCAGCTGGCTGGTGTGTTTACGGACATATTCATCAATCCTTATCCCAGTCTGCTGTTCCCACATGCTTCAAGAGGGCCACCATTGTTCCTGTTCCCAAGAAAGCTAAGGTAACTGAGCTAAACGACTACCGCCCCGTAGCACTCACTTCCGTCATCATGAAGTGCTTTGAGAGACTAGTCAAGGACCATATCACCTCCACCCTACCGGACACCCTAGACCCACTCCAATTTGCTTACCGACCCAATAGGTCCACAGACGACGCAATCGCAACCACACTGCACACTGCCCTAACCCATCTGGACAAGAGGAATACCCATGTGGAGAATGCTGTTCATCGATTACAGCTCAGCATTTAACACCATAGTACCCTCCAAACTCGTCATCAAGCTCGAGACCCTGGGTCTCGACCCCGCCCTGTGCAACTGGGTCCTGGACTTCCTGACGGGCCGCCCCAGGTGGTGAGGGTAGGTAACAACATCTCCACCCCGCTGATCCTCAACACTGGGGCCCCACAAGGGTGCGTTCTGAGCCCTCTCCTGTACTCCCTGTTCACCACGACTGCGTGGCCATGCACGCCTCCAACTCAATCATCAAGTTTGCGGATGACACTACAGTGGTAGGCTTGATCACCAACAACGACGAGACGGCCTACAGGGAGGAGGTGAGGGCCCTCGGAGTGTGGTGTCAGGAAAATAACCTCATACTCAACGTCAACAAAACAAAGGAGATGATTGTGGACTTCAGGAAAACAGCAGAGGGAGCACCCCCTATCCACATCGACGGGTCAGTAGTGGAGAAGGTGGAAAGTTTTAAGTCTCTCGGTGTACACATCACGGACAAACTGAATTGGTCCACCCACACAGACAGCGTTGTGAAGAAGGCGCAGCAGCGCCTCTTCAACCTCAGGAGGCTGAAGAAATTCGGCTTGTCACCAAAAGCACTCACAAACTTCTACAGATGCACAATCGAGAGCATCCTGTCGGGCTGTATCACCGCCTGGTACGGCAACTGCTCCGCCCAACACCGTAAGGCTCTCCAGAGGGTAGTGAGGTCTGCAGAACGCATCAACCAGGGCAAACTACCTGCCCTCCAGGCACACTACACCACCGATGTCACAGGAAGGCCATAAAGATCATCAAGGACAACAACCACCCAAGCCACTGCCTGTTCACCCCGCTATCATCCAGAAGGCGAGGTCAGTACAGGTGCATCAAAGCAGGGACCGAGAGACTGAAAAACAGCTTCATCTCAAGGCCATCAGACTGTTAAACAGCCACCACTAACATTTAAGCGGCCGCTGCCAACATACTGACTCAACTCCAGCCACTTTAAAAATGGGAATTGATGGAAATTATGTAAAAATGTACCACTAGCCATTTTAAGCAATGCCACTTAATACAATGTTTATACCCTACATTACCCATCTCATATGTATATATACTGTACTCTATATCATCTACTGCATCTTGCCATCTTTATGCAATACATGTACCACTAGCCACTTTAAACTATGCCACTTTATGTTTACATACCCTACAGTACTCATTCATACGTATATACCGTACTCTATACCATCTACTGCATCTGCCATGCCGTTCTGTACCACCACTCATTCATATATCTTTATGTACATATTCTTTATCCCTTTACACTTGTGTGTGTGTGTAAGGTAGTAGTGTGGAATTGTTAGGTTAGATTACTGTTGGTTATTACTGCATTGTCGGAACTAGAAGCACAAGCATTTCGCTACACTCGCATTAACATCTGCTAACCATGTGTATGTGACTAATAAAATTTGATTTGTTTGATTTGATTTGATTTTAACGGGGTGGAGCTAGAGCGATGTTTGTGAAACAAAGGCGGATCCTGATGGGGTCCGCGGCCATTAAAAAAAAAAAAAAACGTCTGAAGAGTCCGAATGGTTTGATCTACAAACTACTAAAAGCTATCCTTGAAAAGCTGAGACGCTCAGGAACACGCACATGTAACAGGTTTATGACGCTCACGAGCTACACAAGAGCCATTAGAAGGTAAGTGGTTCATCTACATAGAAGATCATAGGAAATCCCAGGACATAGTGTCTATAATACTGTAATAAGCTCACATCGTTGCAGACAGGTTGTAGACAGGTGTCCTGCTGACGGGGCGCCTAGCCCTTTAAACAGCTTGTAAAATTCCAGAAAATGATGTCATAGCTTTAGAAGCTTCTGATAGGCTAACTGACATCATTTGAGTCAATTGAAGGTGTACCTGTGGAATATATTCCAAGGCCTACCTTGGTGCCTCTTTGCTTGACATCATGGAAAATCAAAAGAAATCAGCCAAGACCTCAGGAAACAAATTGTACACCTCCACAAGTCTGGTTCATCCTTGGGAGCAATTTCCAAATGCATGAAGGTACCACCTTCATCTGTACAAACAACAGTACGCAAGTATAAACACAATAGGACCATGCAGCCGTCATTCCGCTCAGGAAGAAGACGCGTTCTGTCTCCTAGAGATGAACGCACTTTGGTGCGAAAAGTGAAAATCATTCCCAGAACAACAGCAAAGGACCTTGTGAAGATGCTGGAGGAAACAGGTACAAAAGTATCTATATCCACAGTAAAACGAGTCCTATATGAACATAACCTGAAAGGAAGAAGCCACTGCTCCAAAACGGCCATAAAAAAGCCAGACTACGGTTTGCAACTGCACATGGGGACAAAGATCATACTTTTTGGAGAAATGTCCTCTGGTCTGATGAAACAAAAATAGAACTGTTTGGCCATAATGACCATCGTTATGTTTGGAGGAAAAAGGGGGAGGCTTGCAAGCCGAAGAACACCATCCCAACCGTGAAGCATGGGGTTGGCAGCATCATGTTGTGGGGGTGCTTTGCTGCAGAAGGGACTGGTGCACTTACAAAATAGATGGCATCATGAGGCAGGAAAATTATGTGGAAATATTGAAGCAACATCTCAAGACATCAGTCAGGAAGTTAAGCTTGGTCGCAAATGGGTCTTCCAAATGGACAATGACCCCAAGCATACTTCCAAAGTTGTGGCAAAATGGCTTAAGGACATCAAAGTCAAGTATTGGAGTGGCCATCACAAAGCCCTGACCTCAATCCTATAGAAAATTTGTGGGCAGAACTGAAAAAGCGTGTGCGAGCAAGGAGGCCTACAAACCTGACTCAGTTACACCAGCTCTGTCAGGAGGAATGGGCCAAAATTCCCCAAACTTACTGTGGGAAGCTGTGAAGGCTACCCGAAACATTTGACCCAAGTTAAACAATTTAAAGGCAATGCTACCAAATACTAATTGAGTGTATGTAAACATCTGACCCACTGGGAATGTGATGAAAGAAATAAAAGCTGAAATAAATCATTCTCTCTACTATTATTCTGACATTTCACATTCTTAAAATAAAGTGGTGATCCTAACTGACCTAAAACAGGGAATTTTTACTAATATTAAATGTCAGGGATTGTGAAAAACTGTATTTGGCTAAGGTGTATGTAAACTTCTGACTTCAACTGTAAATTAAAATATTATTTTTGCTGGGGTCTCTGGACTGACAGGGTTAATGGCCCAATGCAGCCGTTTTCATTTCAATATCAAATAATTTCTGGATAACAATTAAGCACCTTATTGTAATAGATGTCCATTAAAAAACTGTTTCTCAAGCAAGAATTTTGCTAGGACTGTCTGGGAGGGATCCGAGTTGGGAAAGGAAAACTGAAAACTAGCTATTATTGGCAGAGAGGTTTGGAACTCTCTTTGTTATTGGTCTATTATCCAATTTAACGCATGGTGATGTCACCATGGAAATCTGAACCTCCTGCCCATGCAAACCTGCTGATTAGAAGGTCCTGTGTAGATAGCATTTTCAGGAAATTGCAACTATCAGGAAATAACACTGATTACATTGTTTCACACTTTTACAGTGTTAGTTTCATCAGCTGTCGTACAATATGATACAAAACACACAAAAAATAGAATTTTGACTCCACTGGGCCTTTAAGAAACAGGCGGCAGGCACATTCTTCACAAGGTGCTCTGGGGAGCAATATCACAGGCCTGCGTGCTAACAGACGCCTGGCAGGAGTAAACAGGCGTTTTGCTGCCATCACTTTGCTCCCCTCCAGTCGCCAGCTCTTCCCTCTCTGTCACCTGGGCCCAGCCTGCCCAGTCTCAGCACTGAGGTCTGACGGCATGAATGAACATTGACGTCTGTTATCCACAGTGATAAGTGTAGATTATGAATAAGACATAAAAAGCCAGTTTCACTACACCGCTTTTGCATTAGCAGGCTACTATCTCCATTGGTAATGCCCTCCCCCCTCCCTCCACCCCCAATACACACATACACACCCTCTCTATCTGTGTACTATTGTGGCCTCTGGAGCCCCAATAAATGCCTTAATCTGAGGCGAATGAAGCTACAAGGATTAGGGCTTTATTGAAACAAATAAGTGTTTTATTGGGAGAAAGCCCCAGTTTCAATTTCAATAGCTCGTTTAAACCTTATCTGCCAAATCCTTAGGGCCCATTCTATGTTAATTGGATCTACATTGCACTTGCATTGGGGGTGTTAACAAGCACAGCCTATGAATATTAATTACCCAGAAGTTTTCTGTGGAGAAAATACTTTCCTGATACATATTAATTCTATGAAGTTTTTAAAGTAGAGCTCTCATTAAAAATGTATAAGCCCTGTGCTTAAATGTTTTCCCAAGACGACTTGTGTATCTTTAACTTGATCCCTAATAAATTGGGTCAAATTGGCCATCCTAAAAGACTAGTTTCTCCGAAAAAGGCATTATTATTCAACTCGATGTAAACATTCCATTCCACTGAATAACGGGTTTTGTTTAAACAGTGTTTTGACTATGGCTATTAAAACCTTTCATGTTAAGGCCTGTACTTTCCCAACCCAAGCCTCCTGAGTCCCTGTTAAAGCGGTTACTTGTTTACACCGCTAAACACACAATCTGCTCAACAAAAACAGACCAATACCAGAGTGTGTGTGTGTGTGTGTGTGTGTGCCTGAGCACGTGTGTTTGTGCGTGTGTGTGTGCATATGCGTGTCTTGACTGTGAACATGGGGGGTTTGAGGGGTAGGTTTGTGGGTATGCGGGTATTATGCATTTAGTCAAAACCCTCGCGACGGTTCAGCCCTTCCAATAAGCCATTGAACACTGAACCAATACAGACGTGTTTCCCTGTCTGCCTCTCCACACCAGCTGCTCCAGACACCTGCTCAGAAGTTTAGAGTTCCCCTCTTCAGCACTAACACACAGACATGCCATCAAAGACCATCCRGGCTCCACACAATGAGAGCCACTTCACGCTTCCTAATGATACCAGCATACAGGCACATCATTTACATAGGAAGCAGTGGCCACACTGACCCAACATAACACACTTCTGAGGGATTTCTTTAAAGAGGGGCGTGGAGGGGTGGAGGGGGAGGGGAGCACCGTTACATCATCCTGATAAATACGGGATGCACAACAATACACCTTCCACTATACTACACCCCCTCCCCTACACACACGCACGCACACACCGCCAACTCCTCCTTTAATGTCTTTTTCCAGGCGCTGACTGTTTGACCTGAAATCCATTATCCCCCATGTTTCTTTTCATGTGGCCGGGGTGAGCTGCAGTACAGTAGTGAACGACTTACCTTGCAGCGCTGCTGTCTTGTTGGGGCATGGGGGAAGTGAAGGGGCTCTCTGATTACCTCATTGTGAAACAACTCCTCAGACCCCCCCCCCCCCCCGCCTGCCCACATGAAACAGGTCGGGGAGGGGGTGTAAACAGGATGTCAACCCACGGAACAGTCAACTATTTTAAACTCGGGGGTATGGCATGGTATGCACACATGCAACGTGTACTTCAGCTCTTTCTGCTGCTGCTCGCCCGGCGGGCTGAAAGGACATGCTGGAGGTAGACTCAACAAAATGGATGAGTTCATGAGCTGGCCATTTTGGAATGTAGCCATAGGGAGAGGTTCTGCTATTGAGGTTACCTTCAAAACTCATGAAGAAAAAAACTCAACAAGACATGACAAAAGGCTTCAGAAGTCATACCATGCTAGACTAAACAGATCTCTCTTTCCCTGGGAGAGAAATATATTGCATGTAACAATTAACTTGACTCAAAAAGCAATATGGTTCAATTGCGGAAGGCTTAGGCCTCGACAAAAACAGTGATGAAGTTTTATTTTCTACAGGTAACTGACAAAATAAAGGAAACACCCACATAAAGTGTCTTAATAGTATGTTGGACCACCACGAGCCAGAACAGCTTCAATGCACCTTGACATAGATTCTACAAGTGTCTGGAACTCTATTGGAGGGATGCGACACCATTCTTCCATGATACATTTTTGCTGATGGAGGTGGAGAACGCTATCTCAGGCGCCGCTCCAGAATCTCCTCTAAGTGTTCAACTGGGTATACTTTGAATCTCTCATTTACTCAAGTGTTTCCATCATTTTGGCAGTTACCTGTACATACAAGCACAGTACTGTTCAATTTCCACCTCCATCAGTATGATTATTAATCAGATCACACATCAATTGCCAAACCCACCAAAGAAATCAGCCCGTAATAAAACTGTCATCCGCTCCACTATAAAGACAGATGCTGTGAGTTGTGTGATAACATAATTAAACTGTTCTGGGAGGGATTCCATACAATTATTCAAATTGGAAGAGCACTATAATTTTACCAATAAAGCAATTTAGGGCAATATGTAGTGTCATAACACTGATGTTATCCGTTCCCCCAGATTTACAATAAGTTGCAGCCCCTACCGTCCCTAGCCCGATCTGACAGACATAAAGCAGTGTGTATCCTTTCAACATGATCCTCTCTGAGATGGGGAGTGTGTGTGTGTGTGTGTGTGTGTGTGTGTGTGTGTGTGTGTGTGTGTGTGTGTGTGTGTGTGTGTGTGTGTGTGTGTGTGTGTGTGTGTGTGTGTGCTGCAACCCTCAGCAAGGAAACACATTGAGAGAATAATGCGCCATAGCTCTTGGACACCAACCACACAGAGAAACCTGCCGTTTATCATACGCATTAGCTATGCAGCACTGAGCAGATATACAGCTATGAGAAAACACAAAGATGCTCAATTCAATTCAAATGTGTGGTGATAAGGAGCGTTTTCACCTTTCTTGTAATGTATTTCAACTGAGGAAGCTGCTTGTGGTTCTCTTCCACTGAACTCCACAGTCGAGTGCACACAATCAGCAGCCAACCATCCCAGCAGCGTGAGGGCTGCTTTGAGCTCTCCTTTGACCTGATGCTGTTAACCTCTCTCGTCTAAGTAGTCTCCTACTGACCAGAACAGAGGTTTCAGCAGCCCTGGCCCTGCTGTACTGTACTGTACCTGTCCGTCCTACAGTAGTCTGGAAACGTGAGAAAGTCATGTGAGTCTGCTTATCACTTAGCACTTCCTCCTCCGGTGTGTGCACCTCAAAGCAGAGTTCAGCGACGGACGGACGGACACAGACAGACAGACAGACAGACAGACGGACGGACGGACGGACGGAGCGGAGCTGAATGCGTGTGCGCGCGCGCGCGTGTGTGTGCGCATCTCGCTCGCTGTCTCTTCCACCATGTCCATAAGGGACCTTGTAAGGTTTGCATTATGCAAACAGCTAACCTGTGCCTGCTCAGCTCTTTCTGCTGTTACGTGTGAAGAGCCAGTGTCATCTCTCCCTTTTGCACATGCAACGCTACAGTACGGATGGCCCTTCTCTGTCAGAGAGGGAGAACAAACTCCCATCATGGTTTGCCTTATCTTGTGACTTGCAAAAAAGCTTTAGAGCATTTGTCTGACAAAGAAGCCTGGATGGATCTTTCTGCAATAGAGGAAAAGCAATGCTTCATCCGGCTGTTGTTCTTTTTATGATAATATTGTTGGAAGGAATTTTGTATCACTGAGGAACGATGATATTTAAGGAATCTCTCCAACTTGATTAAAAGGACACTTCTAAGAGACAGGATATTAATATTTAATACTCCACAGTTATATCAGCTGAACCCAATTCCTAGCAGAATAATCAATTGTTTTGCTCAAACATGCAAGAGATTACTGCCTAAATGAACCATAAATCACTACCAACAGCAGTATATGTAGGAACTTTAATGTGCTGGATGGAGTCAACAGTAGCACAAAAGCCTGCAGTATCTAAATGTTCAATCACGTCATCACTGTGACTGCCTGCCTGTTGATGTGGCTGGCTGCATCTGGTCTGTTCTATTATGTGACTTCTCCTTTGGCCATCAGAACTTCCTCTTGCAAAATCAATAACAACAAAACAAACCGAAAAGCCACACATTTCTTGCTATTGCATAAACATAGCCCTTTTTACATATTTGTCTTCATAATTTCTATCATCTTCATTTCCTCATGAAAGGGACTTGCTGAAAACCACAACTTCTGCACAAGCAGCAAAAAAGTTTAGCGACAACATTCAAAAAAAGTAGTCATATTCAAAAAGTATAGGGTGTAAACCTTCTGTTTGGTTGAAACAACATTATCCTACATTTAACTACCAAATGGGGATATTTTGGTTCAAACAGAAAATGTCCATACAGTGAATGGCTTTAGATGTTTGGCCTGATTTTAAATCTCTGAACCGACATCAACAAAGCACAAACAGAAACATCTAAATGATCCCCAGACTTTCTAACACAAAAGCAACAAATAAAAGTTGCACATGGCAAAAGCCTAGATAAAATTGCTAAATTATGAGCAAATAAATACTCAAGCTATTTCTCATAAAAGAAAAAGAGAATAAAGATTTTGTTCTCCAAAAAACGCCAATAAGGAGGAAGTACTTCAATTGTAGATTTAGATAAGCCATGCGAGCACCTTGCTGCTGAGGTATTCCAGCCCAATATTTGACTTACTAATAGAGATGTTTAAACCAAGCTTATGGTCCACTTCCCCCAAATCTGACTGGTCTACAAGATGAATTCCCCTGTCAGAATCAAGATGATCAAACAGATTACAATTATTTTATCCCCTATCTTTATTAATGAGCACTGTCTTTCATAGTTATGTTTCCTAATAAGAATAAATGATATGCCACCCCCAGGTTTGTTGTTCACCCTGACTCAGGGGATATATTCGCACTTTGAGTCAGAGAAAATTCTAGATTGATTTCTGCATCACCAAAAGGGAAACGGTGTCTTGGATGATTCTCAGAGAACAAAGACACAGAAGCCCACATGTCTGTCAGGTTATATTAGTGCAACCAGCAAATAAAACGTAAACGACAGACCGCAAAATGCCACAAAAGTAAAAGTTATCAAGTAATTGAGCGAAGATCTTAATGCCCATGCGACAATTAACATGGTTCATGATGCATGAGTGAAAATCCTGGGTTAGCCTAATGGGAGAATAAAAAGACAGGCGCATTCCCCCAGAATCCTCCACTGGTAAGTACCCTATCAAAGGAGAGCGTCAGGAGCGGAGAATGAGACATCTCGTCCTTCATCCCAAACCATGCACCATTTATCACACAGAACAATGAATCTATCCGCCTTCCTCTCTCCGTCCCCATCATCAACCGTATGGTACGCCACAGAAATTAACCATGGGCTTGGTTCAAAAGGACAAACAGAAAGAAAACATGTGCTATTCAAATGCACAGATTTTTTTTTATAAAGGATTAAAATCAGTAGTAAAGTTGTTGTTTCTAAATTGCTTTCATAAATGACTGATCTGAGAGAATCATTATTCCCTCCATATGACTTTAAAATAGAGACCGGTGCTGGATGGTTGGCTCTATTCTCAGGAGAAGGATTTTTTTTTTCTCTCTCCTTGGTGTCAAGTGCGCATCCATGACACTTCCCTGCTCTCCCTCTCATCTGCCTCACATTCATCAAAGTTGTATCCCCTGTTGTCTTTGCAGAGCGAATCAGAATGCGCCCCTGGCAAAGAATGAAGGAAAAGTCAACAGGAATTAAGTTTCAGTGCAACTGTTTACTCAACTGTGGCTTGCAGTTATTGAAATTTTATCCACGGTTTTGTGTGACTACTGCAGTAATGAATTCAGTATGGCTGTGATTTTCTCACTGACGACATACTCGTTTTGAGCTGGAAAAAGAAAGGGAGACAGCTAGAGCAGCAGTGATGGAGGGGAGATAGGAGGGAAAGACGTAGTGGGCCTACAGGTCTAACACTGAGACACAAGTAGAGTATATCCTTTTTTGTCTACTTGGGTTTTTCTATTATTGCTGCTGGAGTTGCTGGAAAATATGCATTTGCAACTTTGCGGGTGTTAATGTTACTGGTTTGCAACAAATATGTCATTTTTGGGCTATTACTTCAAATGTGCTGTACGTGTTCTCAGGCTAATTTTCATGATAAGTGCTTCAAATGAATAAGATTATATTATTTTCTTTGAGACAAAATGCATGATTTAGCATGGGACCTTACAGTATACAGATGTTGATAGATATGCTGTGACAACAGACAGCAACAAAAGAGGCTGTACATCATGAATAAACTGCTCCTGACAACAACCCCAGTCATTCTGTGATGGCAAAATAGCATGAGACACAGTGATCTTTTCAATGCTGTTTCCTTAAACACGCTGTCGTGTGGCACACATAACACTGACACCAACAGAAAGAGCTTGTCTGTTTGCCTCAAGTCTCAGATGGTGAAAATGTTTTGGGCTTTACTAATAATAAAGCTACCGCCATTCTTCGGGCCTCATTGGTCGGACACAGAGGAGTGTGGCATTAGTTGTTGAGTGTGAGGCGTGTTTACAATGAGCCAAGGGAAAACTCTGTCAGCCCATTGGACAGCACAGCACTCAAACTGTCAGAGAATCGTGTGGCACCAACACACTTAAAATATGTTGACCTACCTTGATAAATATTTCACCAAAATGCAGATGCTGCATGCTACAATAAACATGTCCGCACCCAAACACACAATCACTGAGCGAGCACTTCCCCCTCTTAAAAAATTCTAAACGCCCTCGAATATACATAAATTATTATAATAATGTGTTTATGTACTTTGGGCAGGATTAAATATTAACAGGCACTTTAGAGGTGGGCTTGGGACTGCTGTTCACATGGGTTAATAAAGACAGGTATGAAGAGAGGAACCTAGTTTACCTGGTGCTGCTGGAGATGGATCAGGTCAGCTGCCGCGATGTCCAGCGCCGACGGTGTCGTCACGCTCCTGGGCCTCGCGTCCCTGGCACCGCCCTCCACGCTCGCTGCTCCGTTCTGATTGGCTGGACCGTTGCTTGTCGCCTCCGTCCCAGATTCTTGCATCATGACTTAAAAACCTGAAGGAGCAGAGAGTAGGAGAAAAAGCTTCTGAAACAAGGCACAGTACAAGGGACACAGTACGTTTCAACCCGGGCCACACTTTTCGTCCACTTTCATTACCGGTTTTCCTACTGGTTCATGCATGTCTGTTTCTTGTTTGTTTGCTTGCACTGTATTCAACTAAGCAAACACACACACACACTCTCATAGACTCTCTTTCCACTGGGTGATGAACTAGTGTCTTGTTGTGTCTTTCCGGACCAGATACTTTACAAATGACAAGTCCATACTGGGTTGGAGGAAGGAGCATGGCTCAGGTTCTGTTAGTATTCTCCTTCATGGCTGTGTGGAAGGCAGGGGATAGAAACACACATCTTGGAAGAACCCAACCTCAGTAAGGCAAAGCAGAGGAGCCCAAGAAAACACTCACCCTCACAAACAAAACACTTTCTATGGAAATGTATATATTTACTTGTATGGTCCCAGAAGAACCACTGCAGAATGGCTTTTTAATGGGAAACAGGGCCAACGGGTGGGCCTGCCTGCCAAAGGATCTCCACGAGAAACATCCATTTTAAAACCGAGTGAAAATACTGAAAACCTACAGGGGTGCTCTATTAACACCAACGTGAGTCTACCAAAAACACGTTCTGTTATTACTTCATTTTAAAGAAGAATATGCTGTATACAAAGGGATATACACTGAGTGTACAAAATGTTAAGAACACCTTCCTAATATTGAGTTCCATGCTCCCATTGTCCCCCCATTTTGGCCTCAGAACAGCCTCAATTTGTCGGGGCATGGACTCTACAAGGTGTCGAAAGTTCATAATGTTTTGTATACTCAGTGTATATGCTCTATATTTGAATATATTTCAATCTTTTTTTTAAATAAACTAGATGGTAATTCAAATAAAATTTAAATTGGGGTATTGCTTTAGCTCTTTAAAATAATTTTTGTGGTAATGGAAGAAGTGTTGTGATTTCAGATTCAAAAAACACAGAAGTAAACAAAGATTTTCTACACGGTAAGTTTTGGTCTAACATGCTGACCAGACCGGACACGTCGCGTGCGCGAGCGTCGCAAAATAAATTTAGAAACCCATGTTATTCAATTATTGCACCCACACTGCTTGCGCGCGCCAACGAGCGTCTGCGACACCAAGGGCTAAAATAGATGTCGTTCCTATTTCTGACGCAGATCGCGCTGCAAGTCCGCGCTGCAAGTCCTGCCTCTCCCATCTCCCATCTCTCATTGGTTTATAGAAGCAGGTATCCACGTGCCATCTCCTCCTTGGTTTATAGAAGCAGGTACCCACGTGCCATCTCCTCATTGGTTATACCCACGTGGGTGATAGAAAGACGAAAACTGTTTTGCCGGTAGTCGTGGTAATACAATGAAAGTTTAGATGTGATCACCATATAATTTAAACGATGAAAAGGCCTGGAAGGAGGAGGAGATGACTAGAAACGATTCGGTTGGCCGTTTTATATGTGGATTAATTGTCGGAGTAGAGATCCTTGTCCATTTCAGGTAAAATAACAAATCAATGTTTATATCCCAGGACAAATTAGCTAGCAACAGCAAGCTAGCTAAACAGGACAAATTAACGTTAGCTAGCAAGTGCAAGCTAACTAGCTAAAATACCATACATGTTTAATGCTTTTCGACCTGTCCCCAAATTAATGTCATTGGTTTAGAGTTTGTTTTGATATTTTAACCTGCGTGTCGTGATCGCTTTTGGTGTGGGGGGGGCAAAATAAATTTATGCACGATAGCGCACGATTGCGCACGCGCGCAGCCGGTTTGGGCAAGGTGTTAGTTGTTTGGAAAATGGTCAAAATGTCAGTTGTTTTTAAGGAATTTGGTATTTTGGTAATGAGGCCCTTTATCTACTTTGGTTTTAAGGAAGTTGCTAACTAGCGTTAGCGCAATAGCTAGCACAATAACTGGATGTCTATGGTAACAGCTAGAAAGTATGCTAGCTGTTACCATAGAATACCAGGTATTGTGCTAATGCTAGTTATCATTGACTCGCGAAACTACCTCTAATGTTCTTCATACTGGTCGCAGATACATAACAATGGTATCCACAAGTTCATCTGACTCAGGGGAAGCAGATAAAGTGCTTCATTGCCAAAATCCAGAAGTATCCATATTTCAGATTTGAATAGCAGAGTACGTTTTTGTCTTAGTTTTTGGGAAAGTGGTCAGAGTAACTGATTTGTGTCAAAAGTTTCACACTGGATTGTTCTTAGCCATGGGCTATCCTTAGCTCCAGGCTAGGCCATGATGCATTGGCAATTTTCTGGGACAATATTGCTGAGGAATGTGGCCAGCAATGGTTGCTGCAACATTTTTCCATTGAAAATGATAAACTTTATATAATCTGGGGAATTTAGATTTGATCAGCAGCGCAACCTAGTGGGCAATTTATAGGAATCCTCCAATCAGAGTGCAGATATTGGTCATGTGATTAGTATGCCGTTCAAAATTTATTTGGGAAACATGTCGCACGTCACACTTCACTACTTCACAGGAGAGGCCTTTGAACACATTTTGTATTTGTTTATACAGTACCAGTCATAAGTTTGGACACACCCACTCATTCAAGGGTTTTTCTTTATTTGTACTATTTTCTACATTGTAGAATAATAATATGAAGACATTAAAACTATGAAATAACACATATGGAATCATGTAGTAACCAAAAAAAGTGTTAAACAAATCAAAATATATTTTATATTATAGATTCTTCACAGTAGCCACCCTTTGCCTTGATGACAGCTTTGCACACTCTTGACATTCTCTCAACCAGCTTCATGTGGTAGTCACCTGGAATGCATTTCAATTAACTGGTGTGCCTTGTTAAAAGTTCATGTGTGTAATTTCTTTCCTACTTAATGCGTTTGAGCCAAGAACAGCTTAAATAAGCAAAGAGAAATGACAGTCCATCATTACTTTAAGACATGAAGGTCGGTCAGTCGCAAAAACCATCARGCGCTATGATGAAACTGGCTCTCATGAGGACCACCACAGGAAAGGAAGACCCAGAGTTACATCATATTAGTTTAACACTTATTTGGTTACTACATGATTCCATATTCAATAGGCCATCATTGTAACCGACTTGCCTAGTTAAAGAAAGGTTAAATAAAAAATAAAATACGAAAATACGTCTTCACTATTATTCTACAATGTAGAAAATAGTAAAAATAAAGAAAAACCCTGGAATGAGTAGGTGTGTCCAAACTTTTGACTGGTACAGTATATAAAAAATWATAATAATAAAAATAAAAAACATTCAAGTTTTTGTGTAAAGTGCTAGGAAAGTGGTCAAAATGTCAGTTGTTAGTAAACAGAAGAAAAAAAAGATGTGTTCATGTGAAAACAACTGTATCATTAGATTGGTAGAATATATCGTTGTTCCAATAGATTGTCGTTGTTCCAATTTCAGATTTGGCAGAGAAGTAGAGGAATATTTCTAAGATGTCTAATTTATTCTGAGAGTGGTCAAAGTAGCTGTCAAAAGTGATATTGTTTTTAGTGAATAGAATATAATGTTGGGAGTCATGTCACAATGCKACCTTTAAAATGCTGAGGAAATCCCATGAAAGTGGATGGAGGACAAAAAGGAGGACAACAAGCTTAATAGTTTAAAACTATAAAAGATATCAAAAAGTTGTACACAAGCAACTTAATCCAGAACGGTATACACGTTTTAAAGTTTGAACTGCGTTTCTAGCTTAAACGGTRTAGCAGGAGTAGCGTTCAAAATAATAATGAGAAGAAGTATGACGAAGATTTAAAGTGGGACGTTTGCTGTCGCAAGTCCCATTAATAAACAGTTATTCAGCCGTACCTTTTGCATGAAAATTCTGGACACATAATTTTCTATTTTTCAAGTGCGTACTGTTTCTGATTTTGGTGATACAAAACCCAGACAGACATCCCCTCACCCTTCAGCCCCAAGCTCATACCCCCACTCCCTCCCCTCTCTCCTGGGATGAGTATGAACCGAACGACACTGATGCTTATCTGGGGCTGTATTCCTGAAATCAGTGGTGAGATTTACATCTTTTGTGTTGGTCACAAGCCTCACTGGTGCGGCGGCGGGCGACACGTCTAGTCGCCCAATTCCAGAGAAGTTAATGAAGCTGACCAAGTCAGGCAGAAGTAAATTAACTTGGCTGATTAATTATTTATATGAAGCAGAATAAATGCCCTTAAAACACTGGGCCTAATCATGAAAGGAGTTGAAAATGGGCATAAATGCAGATTTATAATGTTGCGTTTAAGGCGTGTAATAGGGAGGCCAGTATGTGTTAATGTGTACTCAACAGAGGGGCTGAGTCTCCTGAGATCCCCATCCAAACAAGACACGGCAGACCTAAGGCAGAGGGGCCACCATTGGGGACACTGTCTGACAGACATCAATTGTCCACATTTATTATGAGTAAATAAAATAAGCAAGATCACAACAAAATAATTAGCCTTTATAACAATAAATAATATTACAGACACTACTATTTGTTGTGTTGAAATAAAGAATAATTTCTGTACTATTATCAAGTAGCAAAATCAGTTGCTACCGCTATAATAATCAACACCATAGTGCACTATAATTTTAGATGTCTCTGCTTTTCTTGCAGGCAGAACATCCCAGTGACTCATCATCAGACACTGTGGTCTGCATTGGTTCATTTGTCATGTCACACCACCCACTCATCTCATTCTGAGCCCCTGCCTCTCTGTCTGCAGTTTGGGCCGAGGCTATGGGCTGTGTTCTCTGGATTGGACGCTCTGGGCTCTGGGCTGGGTCCTCAAGCCTCCAGCTCGGCCCACTCTCTCTCCAGACAGATGTTGACCCGGCTCACCCCTTCAGTCTGGCACAGCCTCACTCCATAATGGGATTTTCTAAACAAGGAGCGAGCAAGAGGAATACTGTGGGATGGGAGGGAGCCGGCTACAACTACATCTGCAGGGCCTGGCTGCTCAGCTCAGCTCATACAAACTCCCCTTCCTTCTGAAACACCAATTAGAAACACACATTCTCAGGCCAAATGAAATGTGATTTGAAATAAACCACATGCTGACGTTATTCACCCCCACTTCTTTTTCAAATAAAATATGTTTTTCCACACATAGAAAAGAATTGACTGAGTCTGTTTTTTTTCTCTCTCTCCAAAGCTACATAAAAGGCGGAAAGTAATGATTATTATGCACGCACTGTCATTCCATGCAAAATTTTCATAATTATAACGGAAAGGCGTACATTTCCGAATGCATGGCATCTCCAAAAGTAATCAAGAGAATGAGCCGTGGGGCTATTTTAATGTATGCAAAACTAGTGACCCACAATAAAGGAGGGGAAGGCTACAATGAATGCAAAGTAATGCGCGCATGCTTGGAACCGGCACTGACGAGGGGCGGCTAAAATTAACACCCAATTAATTTTCGAATTGACAAACAAATGAAACCCATAAATCTACTTTCTCATTAATATTACCAAAGAATAATTCAAAGCTGCAATATTGCAAGCAACAAAAAAAAAGCGTAAAAATGAAAATGGGAAATGTGCATTATCCATCATAAATATCAACCAGATAGGAAAGAGACTTATTGGAGAGTTGTCTGGTGATAACAATGTTAATCTGAGCAGCACTGAGGCAGAGACACAGCAGCTTCATGTAGACTAGCAAACACAGGCAACCACATGACAGGGCCCTAGTTTATTTATTTTTTGTTTGCTCAGGGAATGGTCCAATCTGTGATGACGACTCAAATAGCTTGCTATTTTACTTAATCCATTTATACAATGATGCATATTCAGGAGTAATTATGGGTCAAGTGTCTCGCCAAAGGTACTGTACTTAGCAAGGCTGGAACACACACACACACACACACACACACACACACACACACACACACACACACACACACACACACACACACACACACACACACACACACACACAGAAATGAGGGGGCAGTTCATGAGAAACAGGCCTGCTTGTTTATGAGGCATGTCAGCCCTAAATATAACAACAAAAACAAAAAGCTCTAAATAACGGATATTCCAGGAGATTAGAATGAGGCAAACGGCGGTCCACAAAACAGACGCTTTGCTTCTCTGTTGATCATCAGATGTCTGTTCTTCTGGAGGGGGGTGGTGGGGGAATGTCTGGTTGCAAAACACAACAAGTGTTTGGAACAAACAGTGGATCACAAAAAAGGTCAGAGTTTCTGTTTGTTGATGTTTTGCTTTTGTTCCTCTAATATGGGGAGTACATTAAAAACACAGTCACATGCAACGCCCACCTGAACAGACAGGTTCAGAGCATGGCACAGCACCAAGGGCTAATCAAGCCTGTCAGTCTCGTATCGAATCCACTCACTGCTCCACGCCGAGCCTCAATCTAATTCAAACGCCTTTCCCTCGCCATGGCAGCCTGGAATTCAAGAGCACGATTCAGTCAACAATCCAAGGTAGGGTTGGCCTGCGCAGCTGTGCCGTGACCTTTCCCCATGTTCTGTTTTTCTTTAATGCTCATGACAGAAAACCCTCCATGGCCACCTGCTCCGGCTTGCATAGATCTCACATAGCCCCTGTTTACACAAGCACACAACAAAAGCACAACATTCTTGGGGAAGAGATAAAGACAGACAAAGGAGAAGACAAAGGGAGAAGTGCATTTCGATGCTGCCTGTTTAGGTTAGGCTCGGTTGCTAGACTAGACAACACAAACAGCTTGTACCAAGGTGGCGCGACACCATAATGCTTCCCCTGGATGGGTTTTCAAGGTTTGCAGAGTTTTGTGTTCAGTTTTATTTTGGCTCAATGTTATGAAGATAAGTCTGAAGACAAACATGAGAAACACAAAATAAATGCCAGTGCTGATAACCTTGTTTACAAAAAGTTGAATGAACATGTGTTCAAAAGGTCCACGATCAGTCCTCTCATAGTATCCCCCAAAAACATTTAAAGAAAATAACCCCTATACTGGACTGAGCAGAACAGAACAGACAGTTGGAATTGGACTGGGTCCCTGAACCTTCCCACAGTCAAAGTAGAGCTAGCAGACCTCCCTCCCTCATCTCCCTCGTTTTTACCTTAAACGTAGCCTAGGTCTCCGTAATCCAGAACCATGTGCATCACTCAGAAGTGGCTGCCACAATATCTGGGCTCGCTTGACACTCAACGAAGAATCCCTCGCCCTTCTCTTCTCTGAGAAGGAAAACTGACGGCACCGATGACATTCCGCCAACAGAGACTTTACAGTGAGACCAAACAAGCCTCTAATCTCATCAGCCACTTCAACCAAAAGTCGTAGATAAGAAAAGCATATCTCAAGACGACTGTTACAACATTGTAGGAACAGGGCTTCCCCTCCATCCCTCCACCCCTTTTTCACAGAGACACAGAAGCTTTTTAAAAGTTCCTTCCAGACCTTGTAGGGGATAACCAGCCACTCACACCAGCAAACAAAGCAGCTATTTGTTTAATAACTGATTGCTGCCATGGCTACAGTAAACAGGGGGAGTGGGGGGGTTGTGTTTATGAACAAACATCTCTTTGCAGGACCAATTTAACATTAACCAGGTGGAATGATCAACAGATTTCATAGGTGACACTCAGGGCAGGCCTAATGTAAACAGGCTCTGGGAGGAGAAAGGGGCCAGGCTTAGAGAATCAAGGTCGATGCAAATGCAGAGCCAGCTAGAATAAATGGCTTGGGAAAACTCAAGACAAACAAACAGTCATTCTCCTGACATTTGAAGAAGCATTAAGGTGGTGTGTTACAGCTGCTGGCCTGGCGGCCACCATGAATGTGAACGAGGAGGGGGTGGACGGAGGTGAGGAGGGTGTTGTGGGCTGGTGAAGAGAGCCTCCTCTAGCCTCGATCAGACCTTCAGTGTCAATGTGTTTTGGTACACCAGAAGTACATTCATTTCAAATGGAACGCTGCATTTGTCTTGCAGCATTCCATTGCAGAGGCAGTTGCAGTGCATTCTGTGTAGTGAATACTGTATGTTTGATAAATCCAACATATGCATCCAATTGTCTGCTTAGACTTTATTTTTAAATGGAACCTTTATTTAACTAGACTAGTCAGTTTAGAACAAATTATTATTTACAATGACGGACTATCCCGAGCAAACCCGCACGACGCTGGGCCAATGGTGCGCCGCCCTATCGGATGGCCGGAGATGATGCAGCCTGGATTCGAACCAGGGACTGTCTCTTGCACTGAGATGCAGTGCCATAGACCGCTGTGCCACTCGGGAGTTAATAGGAATAGTAACAATGGGTGAATGTTGAACTTTTATTGTACACATATCCAGTACAAATGTTGGATTACATAATGAAAAACATTTGACTGTAGAATTTATTAGGCAGTATTGGTGCACCGCCTGGTCTCATAGACTAGATGTAACATAGTAAACTTAAATCTTGGATATTCAAATTAGTATGATATGTTACTTTTGGTGAGTAACGTATAACAAAATTAAAGTAGTGTATAACGCAATCGTCTAGTAACCTAAAGGTTGCAAGTTTGAATCTCATCACGGACAACTTTAGCGTTTTAGCTCATTAGCAACTTTTCAGCTACTTTGCACCTACTTAGCATGTTAGATAACCCTTCCCCTAACCTTAACCCTTTAACCTAACTCTTAAACTTAAACCTAACCTTAACCCAAACCCATAACCCTAGCCTAGCTAACGTTAGCCGGCTAGCTAACATTGGCACCTAGATAGAATTCGTAACATATCATACATTTAGCAAATTCGTAACATATAATATAAATTGTAATTCATAACATACAAAATGGGTGATGGACATCTGCAAATTAATACATACCATACGAAACGTAACATATCATACTAAACGGAGTGTCACGGATTTATTTAGAGAATAATACGAAATGCTCTGAGACGAAGCTGTCGGTCTGATCGAGGCATCAGGATTGAGGGAAAACACGGCAGTAGAGACACTTTTACTACAGACCCAACACAGTGTGTCTTCAACGACACCACAGCAAGAAACTTGTAAAACATGTTAAACATTTACCTGCTTTAATTATTCAGTAACTAGGGTTTGGAAACAACAAAGGATGTCTGAGGGCCCCAGAAGCTGTTCCCAATAACATCAGGACAGGTCGACGGAAAAACAAGCAATGTTGTTTTCATCCGACAAACAGAAATAATTTAACTGCAGGTGCCCCATAATTTACCCATATAATACTGGAATGAATACTGTGGTTATACAATGAATACTGAATCTATTTCTATTTCTTCAAATAAAATAATATTGGTTTGACTTTGAGTCAAACACACACACACACAGTGTGAGATCTGTGTTACGCCATTCACGTTAGAGCAAATAATAAACTATTCAGAAACAGGTGACGATTACAACAAGCACGAAAGAGAAATTGGTGCGGGCAATTTCAAGCTGCATGTCACCTTGTTCATGAATGTTTCATGCATACAAGTTGCCATCTGCTCATGTGAATCCAGTCAGTGAGGCCTAGCTACCCCTGAGTGTTTAGTTTCCTGTCTCATCTCACCTCCCAAACAACCTTCATTCTCATTTCAGTTATGCCCCAAACCCATTTACCCCCATATAGTGAGGGCAAAGGGAAGAGCCCAACACATATTTATGACACATTGTGAAGAATATAATGGGATCCTCAAGCGTAAAATTCTGATTCAAATGTATTACTACACTTTATACAGAGAAATGGGCTCGACATCCACTGATGCTGAGGATGATGATTCATATGAATATGAACCTATTATCACACTACAAGCTCAGATAAATGAACAATAAGGATGGGAGCAGAAGGCACACTCTCCAGTAGGGAGGCTAAGTAGATACATCATTTCAGAAAATACACCAAACAGTTTGTCTCCTTGGCATGAAGCCGTCCCATATACACCAAAACGTACAGGCCTGCTGAGCAGAGACAATGACGGAATGTGCAAAAGTAAGGCAGGGCACGGTATTTTTAGTACACAACGGCCAACTGAGATTAAGTAAACAGAAATGTCTAATGACTTTCAAAACGGTAGTACATGAATGGAAAAGTACTGGTGTGATGTGAACTGGTTTTAGGAGTGGTTTACCACACATTCCTCAACGACTCTCCTTCATTTGACTTTGATAATCTCACTCACACGAGGCTCACACCGATTAACACTGCAGCGAGAGGACAGACATCGAGAGACGTGGGCCTCTTTCCTGACCAGACCCGATGCGTGGGAAAAGCAGGCCTCGCTTCCCTCAAGCTCATCTTACCAATTAGACCTGTCAAACACACACGCCGAAAGAAAAACACAGACTTCAATCTCTCCGCATCCTATGGGACCTGTAAAAACGCTTATTGTTTTAACATTACTTAAAAAGTGTGTCATATATTTTTAATCATTTTTACTAGAATTCATGCAAGGCCCATTCCCAAGGGGGTGGAAATGTGGACTTGCAAGGAGGAAATGTGTCAGATGCATTTTCCTAGGGAAAGGAAGTTTAGCCTATGAACTTATCTAATTAATGCTCTGTTCCTAAACCATATGAGGGCCATATTATTAGAAACACTGTCTTGGGGGGGGGGTAAACTTACCCACTTGCTGGTCTTTGCGACTTTCTACAGTTATATCATTGTTGGAAAAGGTTCCTGGCAGCGTTAGGTACAGACACTGTCTATTACCCCACTATTCAATAGCATCGTTACCATCAACAGCAGTAAATACAAGAGTTCAGTCTCCCCCTGCTACATTAGTCTTACCACATACACTGAGCTGTGTTCAATATTCAAACGGTGTAAAATGTGTCACTGCTGAGTATAGTGTAGTACAGGTGCTTATCTCCCAGTTCCTTTGTTTGGAGTTAGTTACACAGAGATAAAGTTCAGCTTTTGATTGCCAGCCACAATCATTAACCTTTATACACAAATAATGGCAAAGAAATGCAATGGGCATTTGGCTTCAATAGTTATCTTGTGTGATGAGAGAAACGTAATATTTAACTCTTGCCCAACATCTGTGAGGTATTCTAACAAACACATATAACAGAATCAATACAATTCCATTCTGAAAGTGCTTGAGTTGGAGGATTATACAGAAAGTCATGTGTTGGACCAGTTTAATTGCAGCAGAGCAATCATTTAGGCCCAGAGTGCTAACCACAAGTTCAGACAGAAAAAGAACATATTACAAATAATGAATCTCAATGGCCTCCAATGAGCCAAGATGCTGCTACTAAATTCTATGAGACGAGGACGTCATTCTACTCAAGTTCAAATCAATGCAATTGTGTGGAAAACTGCAGAAAAAAGCAGTGTTCTCTTGACATTAACTAAACAACATCCACACAAGCACATTCGTTAATGGCTTCTTTCAACTGATTGGATAAGTAATGGGTGGCCATTAACCAATCAGGACAAAGGACCAAATACATGTTGGCACCCCATTCATTGCTTCTGGCATGGGAGTGGTCAGACCCCTGACCCCTCCCACTGCCTCCTCAGGTGCTGTGTCTCCTAGACATTACCGTGCTGGGTTGTGTCATTATTTTATAAGCTCTAGCTTTCCAGAGAGAGGACACGGTGGCTTAAAAAGGAGGGGTACGTGCCTTCCGTTTAAGCAGTTAAATTGAAGGTAAAGGGCACCGGGCTAAATACTGAAAGACCTTGTATGAATCTCAGCGCTTTAATGGAATCAGTTTTTAACAACTCTTTTTGGTTAAATACAGCCGATGTCAGGAGGATGCGTCCCACTCATAAAGCAGCGCAATGACAATGTACAGTGGCACTAATACAAGGACATAGTTCATGATGACATTTTCTGCAATTCCCAACTGATTAGGGTCATTATGTTGGAGGTCTGATTTATGCTGTCATTTCCTCTCGCCGATCCTGCATCAATGAATCTTAATGAATTGGTAAATAAGGGTGAAGATTACACTCTGTGACACCGCAACATTCTTCACCCTCAACGCCAGAGATTTATGTAGCCAATTAGAGACTAACAGAGAAAATTGTCTGGCAGAAAAATAATATTCTTTATGGTACAAAACGGAAAAGCATTCTGGCTGAATGGCAATTCTATTGTCAGTGTTAACTCCATAAAATGTGTTTCCCCCCTCGCCTTCAAAATACAAAGGAGATGCCGTGTTGGAGCTGGACGTGATGCTTTCAGGGAAAGACAAAAGGTAAGGGTACGTTTTGGAATCGTAAGGGAGGTTGTGCAGCACGGGCGTTCATCTCTGAAAGGAGCCAAAAGACCTTGGCATTGACAATCCCCTGGCTGAACTGTTTGATCAGCATAAATACACCTCTGTGTGACAAACATGTTTACCCTCACAGAGCAAACAATACACAATGAGAGACCATGAGCTGCTGCTTCTCTAATGAAGGTACCAAACCGCTATCAACAATTACCTATGTTGTGATTCTGTGAACACTCTTTCCATTGATCCCTTTAAGAACAATAAGGTCGTTTCAGGTATTGGACATGAACAACATGTATGTATGTATACACCTGTCACCATTTTCCATGGATGCATTATATCATTATCTAATGATAAAGAGTCATTTGGAGAAAAAAAAAACATGGATATAAAAATCATCTTTTCATTCATCTTCTTTCAAAGGAAGAATATCAAAATACAATCAACCCTTTGAAGAGATCTACTGTATGATCAACATGTAACTGGAAAGCCAACCAATAAGACTGTAGGCTCAGATGATTCTCGGGACATCATTATAGCTTTACAGTTTGTAATGCTTGTAATGTTTTTCAGGTGGGGGATGAAACATGCCAAAAACATGAACATGGGGTACAAGGGGCACAGATATATTTCTGTATGACTATAAAGAGTAAAAAGTACCTCTTCTTATTAATCCCAACTTCTTAAAGACGCACAGTAATGAGTTCTGTTATGTGTTACATATTGTAGATTTAGTGTGAGGAAGCGTCTCTCTCTCCCTCCACATCAAAAAGGCTGGCCTGCATATTAGGCACAGGGCTGAGAGATACTGCTGCTGCTGTGTGAAAAGGAGTGGAAAATTAAACCTGAAGCAGTGCAGGAAAGGGCTTAATTTACTGGCATGAACAGTATGCAAATGAGATTACTCTCAGCTTAACTGCATCATTTATGTCCTTAATAACAGCATCATCATTACGGGGCTCAAATGAAATTACACCGTAATTAGCATATCAAAGTGATTGGTTAAAGTTTAAAACAAATACCCAATTTTGTTAATGAACAGCTGTAATCACCATGTAGACTCTCAATGAAAACATCCAAAATAAATATGTGTTTTGGAGAAGATGAGGAAGATCCTTCCCAGGCGACAGGTCTGTGTGTCGGGCAGGGAGTGCAGGGGCGGGTGGGAGTGTTGTGGAGGGGTGGCGCTGGGAGGTCTTACCTGGTTGGCTCCACACTCAGGTTACATTTCCCAAACCCTGTGTGATCAAAGACGCAATTTCCCACACTTGCCACTTCAGGAGCTCATCAATAAAATACTAATCACGCCACGGCTGATTCATAGAATGGTCTTCACTATCACTATCATTAACCATTGCCTCTCCTGCTTTCCCTCTGATAAACATGGTGATATTAACACCTCAATCTCCCAGCCCAGCCCCCACTGAGTGACGCCTAGCACTTCCTCTGACAAATCAWGCACATCTTATTTATGTGCCCATGTCTGGAGGCAAAAGGCAGTCTGCATGTCATATTTCTCCTGTTTGATCCAAAGATTTTATACCTTCACGTCCCGACATTATTGATTTAATTCAGAATTTATGACACACTACACGACTCGCAAAGTGAATTCCGATGCCTTAARTTTCAAACATAAGTCAATCTCAGCTCTCTTTCCCAGTATTTCTTCCCTCTTTTGTCCCCTTTTGCCTTTCTCCATCCATCCAACAAAAGAAGTAGCTGGCTAGTGATGTACACTATCAGAAACTGATTCTTGAACATTTTAAGAAGTGGCATTTTATTTTATTCATTGAGGAATCCATTAAAGGCCTTATTCCTTGAAAGTATGTAAATGATGTGCCTTTCATGGTACAGCTAGGGCAAATCCACTCCATCAGCTAATGACGCCGCTCATCACATGCAGAGAGGCTGGCTAATGAAGGCTCGGGCCGGCCTTTCCCTCGCCCAGCGTAAAGCCCTATGAAATGCTAATATCTCACTTCTAATTAAAGGATACTAAGTCCAAATGCACCTTCACAGCGGGTAGCCGGCAACATACGTTTTATTTTTCAACACTACACTACACCCAAAGATGTGCCTGAGCAACATTCCATTAATTCATATTTAATACCCCAACTATTCCTCAGCTCAACTCTCTCTCTCTCTCTCTCTCTCTCTCTCAGCAGCTTCATATTGAGAGCAGACACATCATTATGCTTTGTGGGACATTTTTTGCTAGTGCACTCACTTTAACACAAATACAAGTTAACACACATACACATGCTGCCTTTTAGCACGTATCAGGGGGGAAAGGTCATTACAAAAAAATCTACCAGTATTGCCTCTCCACCTGTATACAATGTTTACACATCTTTGGCTGTAAATATGTTTACAACAAAACGTGCAGCCATTCTCAGAAACTGACCTTGAAGTCAGCAAACAACCTCCCCACAAAGTTCATTAACATCAGATAGGGCAGGCTTTATTTCCCCCACCAAATGTTTTTATAAAACAATAAATACAAATGTTTTATAAACAAAAAATTTGAAAAATATTGTTAGGCAGAATACTTCAAATACCATACTTCAAAACCAAAATGAAATCAACAAAGAAGTACATTTTAACTAGGCTTGTAATAATTCATAATAAATGACAACCTGACGGGGATTTGCCTGCTGGGGGGCAAAGGAGACACACAGCACTGCTAAAACCATTGACAACTGATTGCCGTTTTGAAGCAATTGTTAAATAAATGTTAAATATTTGGTTGTAATATCATCACCTCTTGAAGAGCATGTCAGATTCAATGCAAAACAATTGCACACATTTATCTGAATCATCAGTTATACAGCAAGTAACTGCATGCTTTTCATTATCAGAAAACATCAATCACGTCATTTCAGATACGTAGGGTAGCCTCACGATATCTCGGAATATTGGCTACTATTAATTGGATATCTGAGTGATATAAAATAAAAGTGAACTATACCAGACAAGTACGAGTGGTTTAGGTTCATTTCCCATCCTTTGTGGAATCTGCCTTTCAAGCAGCAGAAGGGCGCATTTGTCGATGTAGCCTACTGTTAGCTGATAATGTTTACTTTGCAAGCTACTGGTAGAAACTTTGTACAGTTGGTTAAACAGTGGTAAGTAGACCTAATGTACTTTTTCCCCCTCCAACCAACGTAGGCTTACCTAGCGAAGTTAGCCAACGTTATCCCCTTTTCAACATGATCCACTTTTCAACATGATCCCCTTTTCAACATGATCCGCTTTTCAACATGATCCGCTTTTCAACATGATCCGCTTTTCAACATGATCCCCTTTTCAACATGATCCCCTTTTCAACACTGTTTTTAAGAGTGTTTAATCCCGATCGCTGCTGACAGACATAATGGCTACATTGATTAATGGACCACATCAAATTGGCTAGCTACAGTAGCTAACAACAGATCATGTCAATATAGCTAGATACAAGCTAACTTTCAGGGAATTCACTTGGATGGCTATATTGGCTTGCCATCTATAGCGGTGATGACAGTTGTCACACTGACTACTTTACCAGGACGAGGCCTTGCCGATGTCAAGCTCTTTCCAAAAGCCTAATCTCTGATGAAGCATTTTGTTTGCTTAGCTAGCAAGCTAGCTACATGCCAAATACGCCAAATACCTACCCTCGCATATCTGAAAATACATGATCAATTGATGTTTACTGATCACGAAAAGCAAGCAGTTACTTGCTGTATAACTGATGATAGAGCTAAAAAGTGGAATAACCAGAAATGTATAGTTCTGCCTATGCTCTTCATGAGGTGATGATATTGAAACCAAATAGTTGTAAATTTATTTAACAATCCCTTGAAAACGGCATACAGTTGTCAATGGTTTTAGCGGAGCGGGGGGGTCACCTTGCCCCCCAGCAGTCAAATTGAACGCTCTGTGACGTATTGTGACGTTTTATTGATAACAACCTATTCACTGGGTATTACACATTCTATACCAAGCCTCTCCATACTGCTCTGATCTCCCACTGATCACAATACTGGACCAATCACTCACTAATTATTATTAACACTGAACTATCAAACATATTCACATGTAACCTTTATCTAACTAGGCAAGTCAGTTAAGAACAACTTCTTATTTACAATGACGGCCTACCGGGGAACAGTGGGTTAACTGCCTTGTTCAGGGGCAGAACGACAGATTTTTTTCCTCGTCAGCTCAGGGATTCGATCCAGCAACCTTTCGGTTACTGGCCCAACACTCTAACCACTAGGCTACCTGCCGCCCCGCTCACATGCTGTGAGGTAGAAAGTAATGTAGGTAGAAACACAGCTAGTTACCAGGTCAGACATTGATGGTAAACCCACATTACAACCCACTACCTTAATAATTGAGACCAGGTGGTTATGGTTTACATCTTGAAATAACAGTGTTTCATTTCATTTAGAAAACTGTGTTTAAACACGTGCAGACATAGCAACTTTCGAACAAGTTATGTAATGATTCTGAAACCTATTACTTTGCCGCTTACACACACCCTAAATTTATAGACACATAAAAAAACACAAAAAAAAAACATTTACTTGCCATTTGAATTGAATGTATTTTAAAGGCCCACTCCACTTTGGTCTTCCTAAACATATGGAACAAGCTAGTAAAAAGAGAGAAATGCACTTAAAGGTCAATGTTAAGAATATATCACATAACATCTGTTTGATCCCAGCCCAAGTATTTTCACAAGGATTCTTACGCTCTATCCCTGTGTGAATCATGGACACTGACCTTCAACATTCCACATGTCCCATCTTCCCATTCATCCATGGGCACAGATCATGCTGGGCAAATATCATAAACGTGAGGATTTTAGGATTGAGGTGAGGCTGCCAACATCTTTAACCAACAAGGGAAAAGAAAGAAATGCATCTGAAATCATAGGCTAGTTTAACCTACCACCTAATCCACCAATGGAATACGGTAATACTACCTACAGGGTACAGGTCTGGGAAGACTGAGTAGAGCGATGTTACATATAAAATGAATGAAAGGATTCTCAATGTCCTCTAGGGGAGCTGAGCGACAGGTATCAGTCAAAGCCTATTGTGACAGAACCATTGACAGTTCGACACATTCAACACAGCTCACAGCCAAGACTATCTATCTTCAGTCTATAGACAAGAAAAACATTCTAAACAAGAATAAAGATTTGTTGTTGTACCTCAGGACTCAAACGATATGTGGACTGAGGGGATCTCATCAGAGTGGAGAATAAGAAGGCCTCTGGTGTCAGTAAGATGCTGCCTCCAGTTCAAACACCCTGGCTGAGGGAGCAGATCAGATAGGGGCCGGGGCCTGGGCAGGGCATGACCTGCAGCTGAACTGGCCTCTGCTCTGCGGCAGAGACAACAGCCACTCTAAACACATCAATCTTATTCCCCCTGATAAATAACTAAACAAGGCAAACAGAGACAGATCAGTCAAGATCAGTCAACAGCTAACACATAGACAGTGACAGAGACGGATAGAAAGATGGAGAGAGACATAAAGAGATAGACATAGAGAGAAAGAGAGAGACAGAGATAGACAGAGAGAGAGAGAGAGAGAGAGACAGCAAGCACAAGAGAGAGTAGGGGAGGCAGGCTGGCGGGGATAGAGTGAGAGGGCACAGCAACAGGTAACATGGGAGAGTGGATAAATATCACACAGCAGCCTGAGCCAAGCACCATGGAAGGTTGAGTATTGTAAGGCTGTGAAAGCTGGGCCTTTTTGCCGAGCTGTGACATTTGTTTCTTATTGTCTAAGTGGCAGTTAAAAGCGTCTCCCTGCGAGGGCCCCTCGGCTCTGTGCTGGGCTGCTTTAGCAGGGAGGTAACCATATTAGGACGTGTACGGTAAAGTCAACAATAACATAGTTGCAATGAGATGGAAATTTTTCAACTAATGGTGTTTGTCAGTCCTGTTTTCAGGGCTCTGTACGGCCCTGTACTTTTTCTCCTAGGCCAGGGAGACTTTGTCWATGAAAACAATGTAAGAGCCAAGACTGAAACCGGTGCAAAAGCCCAGTAAATAAATATTTGTTTAAAAATGCCTGACTTTCTTGTTGGATTGCATTAAATAAACTCCAATTTTGAATGAAAAAGCTTCCCACTCCCCCTCAAAAAAGTGTTCCGCTTCGTGTGCGTCGTTTAACTGTCTAATTTTAATTCAACATTTTAAATATTTTAACATTCTAATTTATTTGCCAATCCAACAAGGGGAACAAGAGGAGAACCTAATTGGCAACGATGTATGACGTGAATTAGAGCAGTTTGGCAAACTTGCAGCTGAATAAACTAAAAAGGATATTATTTGATATGTTTGGGTCAGAGGGTTCCATTTCTCACTAATCTAAACAGCACGGAGAGCTATTTGAATGTAATATAACACTCATACTACTTTGTTTCAGTGGTCACTTGTTCTCCTCTCCTTTCACTCCCTGTCATGGTTCTGGTTATCTTCTCAAGGTTAAACATAAGGCATGGCTACATCCTTAATCCATTAATGGTTACCCACTGCTACCTCAACAGGGGCCAAGTTACTCTAGTGTTAAACTGTACAAATCTAACTCCCCTTAATACAACTCATTGGTTGTAACCAACACCCAAACCCAGCCAACCCAAGTCTTGCGTCTTAGACTCATGGGCCTTTCTAAGACATTGCGGCTGTTGAAAGAGTCTAGACAACCCTAGCCTAACAGTCCACCAAGCCCTAGCAACCAAAAGGTAACATTAACTAGAACGCCATACATTGAGCGCCCCCCCACCCAAAAAATACTTATTCCATGTGTCAACTTTATTTGTTTAGTTATCTCTCCCTCCATACTCACGCTCTCTAGCAGCCTTCCCAGTCCTCTTAATCTCACACCGAAAATGCAAGCTGTTTATTTACATAACTCTAAAGCCATTCCATTAAGTAGCCACACCAGGTGCTTTATCCGTAAAAGGGATTTGTTTTCTCAAATAAATGGAGAGCCCGAAGGACTGCCAAAGTGATATTGACCATGAAGTGAATTCAGCAATGTCAAAAATGTCCAAATAAGAACCAAGATTATCAACTCAACATAGGCACTTTTTGAAATTTCCTTCGCTACATAGTTATTATTTTCTCTGCACTCCGTTCCCATAAAACTAAGCCTGATTGCAAAGCCCAGAAATAGCTCCCAAATAACTCCCAAAATTCTCCATAGTATGCGTAGAACAAGTCAGAAAATATGAATTTGATATAACTGGGAAAAAGTAGCAGCTTTAATCAGACCTCTCAATGGCTGTATCTATACCAGAGGACACACCATTTCTTTAATATGGTAATATCAATATGGGTGTTGCTGGCCTTGACCCTCTCAAAAAGTTATAGGTAATACTTTTTCTGAACATTTAAGTCTTAAAATCAATCAAACTGATTAATTCAATTTCAAATTTTTTGAGGTGGAAAGAGCAGGCCAAAGTCTTTTGGAGATTTTACATTCACTTTTGTGATTTTCTTTTAGTTGCGCTGTAAAACTACTCATCTGCGGGTGGAATTTGCTTACTACTGTTGCCGCAGTTAATTTCACACAAAGTGTCACGTTACACGTCTGCACCTGATAGCAGCCTGACATCATAAAAGGTCTTCAATCTCCCAGAAAGAGCTGATTTTATACACCTATCAATATGTCCCAAACCACAAAAATAAACAAATATGTCTGTGTGCTGCTGATAGAAAAATTGATTGAAACTTGCCAAACATTTCCCCCTAAAAAGGTATTTATTTTAAGTAGCTTCAAGATAACACATCTATGATAACACGATCAGTACAATTCTTTCTACTTTACAAGAGAAGATAAGTGCAGGAGACGCAAGAGAAAATAATACTGCTCTATTCACTATGACATGCTGTATTCTGAATACAGCATACATTTACCAGTGCAACCCGTTTAGCTAGACAAAAATGATCTTGAATATCTCCCAGAGTCCATTCTGATAAGGGCTGCTGTGCTGTGACTGGGGATAGAGAGAAGACAGAGGGCAGGTGGGTGTTTAGTAGGCTCTGGTATATCCTGTAATCTAGATAAACAGGTCAATATAAAACCCAGTGTTGCTTTTTATGTTAGTCTCCATTGTAATGTTTTTGTACCCATCATGATAACAATTCATTTTCTTACAGCTAGACAGCCGACTAGAGAAGCCTCGCAGCTATTTTGCCTGTCACCGTTTTTAACTACTGTACTGCAGCCAAGCACTGAGAGAGTAGATTACAGTAGTTAGAGAGCATGAAAAACACAGTGACAAAACTGCTTGTGGCAGAAACGTTTAACTTTCTTGTTAGCAATCTCCCCCATGTGGCACTTTAGCAACAGCAAGTTGTTTATTATGTTCGGAGCACGGCAAAAGCGATTAAAGGAACTCTTAAGAATCAAAGTGTTATAAATGCATGGAAACACAGCCAGCTGTAAATGCCACAGAATTAGAAGCTTACCAACCCTATAATACATGGCAATTTTTTCAGCTTGATGCTGATATAAAGAAATGAAATGACTTTTTAAAGTAAGCAATACATACAGTCAAGAGAACTACTATGTGAGCTTTCTTCTTCCCAACATGCAACATTCCACATGCGACCTTTCTTTGGTAGGACTCATGAATTGTCTTGTTTATCCTTAATACTCCTATAAAAAGCAGCAGATTAGAAAAGTAACTTGATCTTCAGAGGCATTCAAATCCACAGCAGCGTGGCGAGTAATGCAAGCTGCCAACTGTTTGTGTGACATGTTCTTCAAATGAAGCTCAAACAGAAACAAGAACATTTCAAAAGGCATCTAAACAGAAACATACACTGATCTTCTGAGGGAGAACTTCATTTTGTAATAGGGCATCTTCGTCTGTTGACTTCAGCACCACCAACACATGGAAATAGGCAGAGAAACTAAGACCTGCATGAAGCATGCTCTGAACCTGAACACCATACAGCATAGTGATAACTGAACTATCTGGTCCAGAGTCATCCTTACTATTATCATCCCCTTTGTCAGACTGCTTTAATTCCTAATCCCGAAACAAATAAAGAAATGACAAGCATGTGCAGACATACATACATGAGCACTGACAAATACACACACACAAACACACACACAAAGCATACTGTTTCTCATCCCCAAAATAATAAGAGTATCTTTTCCGCTTTCAACTACATTGCACTTCAAAACGGCTTTAAAGACCGAAGCATGTTAATCCTATAAACTGCCACAAAATCGCATTGGAAAGTTGTGTCAATAATTAGGCTGATTTTGGCACATTAACATGAATTACTAAATCATTTGAAAGATTTCAGTCCTGATCTTACATCTGGAGAAAGCAGTTGTGCTGTGGGCCTGGAGAGGACCTGCTTCAGAACACTGAGCAGAGAATGCAGTCAAGATAAATACCAGACAGGGTGTTTTGTTTTTTCCCCCTTTGATCCGAGGACCTCGGTTTTCCAAATGGAGAAGTGATTGGCTGAACTCGATCAGATAGGGGTATATGGCTGTTTAGCACACTGGGGTGATAGCAGAGGAGGCTGGTGGGAGGAGGTATAGGAGGACGGGCTCATTGCAATGGCTGGAGTGGAATCAATGGAGTCAAACATGTGGTTTCCAAATGTTTGATGTGTCTGATACCGTTCCATTAATTCCATTCCAGTCTTTACAGTGAGCCTGTCTTCCTATGGCTCCTCCCACTAGCCTCCTCAGGGAGCAGGCAAGGCAAACACAACACCCACTCCTCCTCTGATAGTGAGAAACGCACAACCTTATTCAAATACTAAAATTAAAGAGTTATGTCATGTGTATGGGGTCAATTTCATGCCTTTAGAATTGAATTCAAAGTCAAATAAATCGTAAATATGAAAAAGAAAGTTTCAAATGTAAAAATTATATTTTCGAGGAAACGTGAAATAATGGATGTTGAGATCAAACAACAAAATAATTGAAAGCAAACATTTTTGAATTATAAACATAAAGAATGATATCAAAAGCAAAAAAAATAAAAGTGTGAGCAAAACTTTTCCAACAATCAACCCTATTGAATCAATTTAGCCTACACTCTTGCCTGCAGTTACTACATTTGGTTAGGTTACTCTGATCTTTGCTTTCGTCTTGTTTCTTTGCTTACGCTTTTGGCACCCCAAAAATTGTGATGGTGGGGTTTAGAGGGAGGCGTAGATAATGCGACTCCATTGGTCCACAAGTTTTGGAGTGACGGTTCATCCTAAACCAATCAATGAGCAGGATAGACAGGGGAGGGTAGCTTTTTTTCGATTCTATTTCTACCCATTTAACTAATATGTTTACCTATCTAGTTACATGGTTTGTCATGAAATGTATTAGATAGATACGCTTCTAATATCCGTTCATTATTGACCCGTGACAATTCTGAGGTACGTTAGCTTAGTTGGCTGGCTTAATAGCTAGCCAAATGGAATGAAATGCAAGACTGCATGCCTGTAGCTAGTCACTTCCAGCCGTAGTGAAAGGTTTTATCATATGTTTTTATTAAACCAAGTGCTTGTCACATTCGAATAGGCCATTGTGATTTTAATCCCATGACGAATGTCTCCAGTTAACTAGCTAGCTACTGTCCATCCTTGTATTTAGACCAGGAATTTGTTTATCCACCATGACACGATGACACTCTTACACGAGTCCTGTGGATTACATATGTAACTTACTGTCGCTAGCTGTTTATCTAGCTGGAGACATTCATTGTGAGATTGAAATCACATTACTGCCACGGCCGTCAAAAGGAGGAGACCAAGGCGCAGCGTGGTATGCGTACATTCTTCTTTAATATAAGAATGAACACTGAACAAAACTAACAAAATAACAAAACGAACCGTGAAGCTATGCAAATGAGTGCTGACAGGCAACTACATATAGACAAGAACCCACAAATACCCAAGGGAAAATGGCTACCTAAATATGATCCCCAATCAGAGACAACGATAAACTGCTGCCTCTGACTGGGAACCATATCAGGCCACCATAAACCTACACATCACCTAGATGTACAACAACCCTTGACATACAAAAACCCTTGACAATACAAAACTAACGTACCCACCCTAGTCACACCCTGACCTAACCAAAATATAAAGAAAACATAGATAACTAWGGTCAGGGTGTGACAATTACGCCCTTTACGGACAGATTAATTACTTGGTTTATGGAAAGCATACAGTCAAACAGTCATACATAATTTGTTCTTATTTTAAATTAGAGTGTTGCTCTAGATTAAAAATGATTTGCTTGCATGTTCTGGGGTTTTGCTTTTGATATCATTATTTGTGTTTACAATTTTACAGATTTAGCTTTAGATCTCAACATCCATTAATTCACTTTTTCTCAAAAATATTCTACTTAATTTTTCATGCTTACGATTTATTTCATTTTTAATTCAATACTTAAGGCGTGAAATTGACTCTATACATGTGGAGTCCCTCTGAACCTAACACAGGAACATATTCGATTGTTGGTGAACCTATTTCCCATCCAAATAATTTATTTGTCTCTCAAATTCCAAAAATACAATATGACTTCAAGCTAATTGTCACAACTTTGTTACACACTGTTAAGACCACTGAATTCTATGTAGTGTTGGCCTATGGCGGTTAGTCACAACATAATATTATGGAARTAGTTTGGCATCTCCCTGTTAACAGTCTATAGGACTAAACCTGGGTTTGTGCCCCTCCCTTTAGCTGAAGGGCTGGCATGGTAAAACCCATCACTGTCTGTTGGGCTGTGAGAGACAGAACACAGACACGGTGCTCCTCTGAAGCCCAGAGCTCCTGATGTGTTAACAACCCCACTTCGCCCCACTGGATCAATCCAGCCTACCTGCTCACATCCTGGGGCCACAACACGTTGAGATTAGAGGTCGACCGATTATGATTTTTCAACGCCGATACCGATACCGATTATTGGAGGACCAAAAACCGATACCGATTATTCGGACGATTTTTTAAATTTATTTGTAATAATGACAATTACAACAATACTGAATGAACATTTATTTTAACTTAATATAATACATTAATAAAATCAATTTAGCCTCAAATAAATAATGAAACATGTTCAATTTGGTTTAAATAATACAAAAACAAAGTGCTGGAGAAGAAAGTAAAAGTGCAATATGTGCCATGTAAGAAAGCTAACGTTTAAGTTCCTTGCTCAGAACATGAGAACATATGAAAGCTGGTGGTTCCTTTTAACATGAGTCTTCAATATTCCAGGTAAGAAGTTTTGGTTGTAGTTATTATAGGAATTATAGGACTATTTCTCTCTATACCATTTGTATTTCATATACCTTTGACTATTGGATGTTCTTATAGGCACTTTAGTATTGCCATGTAACAGTATAGCTTCCGTCCCTCTCCTCGCTC
The DNA here is from genome assembly GCF_002910315.2 of Salvelinus sp. IW2-2015. NCBI lineage: Eukaryota > Metazoa > Chordata > Actinopteri > Salmoniformes > Salmonidae > Salvelinus > Salvelinus sp. IW2-2015. Next base: position 13,765,107 of record NC_036851.1, on the reverse strand, counting down.
CTACCTGGCTCGAACGAGGACCACGTCGACAACAGCCACTCGAAGCAGCGTTACCCATGCAGAGCAAGGGGATAACTACTCCAGTCTCAGAGTGAGTGACGTTTGAAACGCTATTAGCGCGCCACCGCTAACTAGCTAGCCATTTCAAATCGGTTAAACCAGCCTAATCTCTGGGGTTGATAGGCTTGAAGTAACATAAGCTGCTGGCAAAACGCACAAAAGTGCTGTTTGAATGAATGCTTACGAGCTGCTGGTGCTTACCATCGCTCAGTCAGACTGCTCTATCAAATCATAGACTTAATTATAACCACAGAAATACGAGCCATTAATATGGTCGAATCCGGAAACTATCATCTCGAAAAACAAAACATTTATTCTTTCAGTGAAATACGGAACCGTTCCGTATTTTATCTAACGGGTGGCATCCATAAGTCTAAATATTCCTGTTACATTGCACAACCTTCAATGTCATAATACGTAAATTCTGGCAAATAAGTTCGCAACGAGCCAGGGCCCAAACTGTTGATATACCCTGACTCGTGCAATTAACGCAAGAGAAGTGACACAATTTCACCTGGTTAATATTGCCTGCTAACCTGGATTTCTTTTAGCTAAATATGCAGGTTAAAAATACATACTTCTGTGTATTGATTTTAAGAAAGGCATTGATGTTTATGGTTAGGTACAGTCGTGCAACGGTTGTGCTTTTTTCGCAAATGTGCTTTTGTTATATCATCCCCAGTTTGGCGAAGTTGGCTGTCTTTGTTAGAGAAATAGTCTTCACACAAGTTCGCAACAGCCAGGCGGCCCAAACTGCTGCATATACCTGACTATGTTGCAAGAGAAGTAACACAAATGAAATTCATGTTAGCAGGCAATATTAACTAAATATGCAGGTTTAAAAATATATACTTGTGTATTGATTCTAAGAAAGGCATTGATGTTTATGGTTAGGTACCTTTTTCGCGAATGCGCACCGCATAAATTATATGCAACGCAGGACACGCTAGATAAACTAGTAATATCATCAACCATGTGTAGTTAACTAGTGATTATGATTGATTGATTGATTGATTGTTTTTTATAAGATAAGTTTAATGCTAGCTAGCAACTTACCTTGGCTTCTTACTGCATTCGCAGAACAGGCAGGCTCCTCGTGGAGTGCAATAAGAGGCAGGTGGTTAGAGCGTTGGACTACTTAACCATAAGGTTGCAAGATTGAATCCCCGAGCTGACAAGGTAAAAATCTGTCGTTCTGCCCCTGAACAAGGCAGTTAACTTCTCTGGTATAGGTGGCGGTATTTTCACGTCCGGATGAAAAGCGTGTCCAAAGTAAACTGTCTGCTACTCAGGCCCAGAAGCTAAGATATGCATATAACTGAATCATGTCTGTGAGTATAACAGAACTTATTTGGCAGGCGAAACCCCGAGGACAAACCATTCAGAATGATAATTTTTTGAGGTCACTCTCTTTTCAATGAGTTTTCATTGGGAATCCAGATTTCTAAGGGACCTTCCTGAAGTTCCTATCGCTTCCACTGGATGTCAACAGTCTTTAGAAATTGGTTGAGGTTTTTCCTTTGAGAAATGAAGAAGTAGCACTGTTCAGAATGAGGGTAGAGAGAAGTGTACTCTTTGTTAGAGGCGCGTGACCTGAAAGCGCGCTACAATTTGTTTTCCTCCGGTATTGAACACAGATCATCCCGTTTTAAATTTTATCGATTATTTACGTTAAAAATACCTAAAGTTGTATTACAAAAGTAGTTTGAAATGTTTGGACAAAGCTTACAGGTAATTTATGAGATATTTTGTAGTCACGTTGCGCGAGTTGGAACCGTTTTTTTTCTGGATCAAACGCGCCAAATAAATGGACATTGTGGATATATATCGACGGAATTAATCGAACAAAAGGACCATTTGTGATGTTAATGGGACATATTGGAGTACCAACAGAAGAAGCTCGTCAAAGGTAAGGCATGATTTATGTCTTTATTTCTGGGTTTTGTGTCGCGCCTGGAGGGTTGAAATAGGATTGTCTGTGTTTGTTTCCTGGGGTGCTATCCTCAGATAATAGCATCGTTTGCTTTCGCCGTAAAGCCTTTTTGAAATCTGACACATTGGCTGGATTCACAACAAGTGTAGCTTTAATTTGGTGTATTGCATGTGTGATTTCATGAAAGTTAAATTTTTATAGTAATTTATTTGAATTTGGCGCTCTGCATTTTCACTGGATGTTGGCCGGTGGGACGCTAGCGTCTTAACTGACTTGCCTAGTTAAATAAAAGAGTAAAAAAAAAACACATCCAAATCGGTGTCCAAAAATACCGATTTCCGATTGTTATGAAAACTTGAAATCGGCCCTAATTAAATCGGCCATTCCGATTAATCGGTCGACCTCTAGTTGAGATATTGACAGGGTTGTGAGGAGCATACACATCACACTGATCCACCAAGAGATCCATGAAATGGAAGCAAACAAGGTGAGCTTTCAAAGGTACACAAGGTCACCTGGCTAAATAATCAGTAGATATGTAACCATGTATTAATCTACTCTTTCTCATAAGGGACTGTGATACACTATATCATGACTGAGAGACGGTACTGAGGGGAAACATAGAAATTCCATGCCAATAACTGCTTTTAGGTAAAATGCCCTAACTACTCAGATATGTACCAACCTATATTTGCACTCTAAGATATACAGTATATCTGATCTCTCTACATGCAAAAGTCTACTACACACTACAGACCTCATCTTCTGCTTACATAACAAACTGTACTGTATAACATCAACTAAAATAAGTCATGCATAGATTCATCATAGCATGATCATGATGAGAAATGTCAACACTTAGTCACCATGTAGATTTTCAAATGTTTGACAGTGAACCTTCAGAGCAAGGTTTTTGTTTCACCAAATGTACAAACAAGGCAACCAGACTGCAGCAGTTATTTATTAAGCCAATCTGATACAACATTCACCCTCAACATTGAGTTTGAAATCTAATGAATAATTGTGTGTTTACCTTCTAGAAGGACTTGCTTGTTTAAAGCAATCTTCAGTTCCAGCGTAGTGACTTCAGCCTCCTTGCCCTGAAGACAGAGGACATGGGAATTAGAGGTTGTTATTGAATAATCACTGCCACTAACTACCGCATTTGTCATCAGCAATCACCACAAATAAAATGGCTGAAAGATAAACAGACAAAATCAATGTTTATTAATACAGTTTGCTGTATGAGGCCACTCAACTGCTTATTGCTAATGATCAGGATTGATCACAATTACAGAAATAACAGGTATAACACTTTTCCTGGGTAATTATAAAGAAGTAGAATGTTTTGTTTTTCCATCCAGCTGTTTTTGTTTGTCTTTCCTTTTAATGGTGTCATAAATCTTCAGACTCTTCTCAGAGTGGTTGTAGATGTATAGAGTCTACCTTCTGTGTAACCATCAGCATCAAACAGAGGGCTACAAGTCACACGTAGCTATCCTAGTCTCGTTGTCTACCGCATCTGTACATTTCCATCTGGTTGATACCGTAAGTACAGTCGTTCACTATACTGTAGCTGTGGAGGACAATAAAGCGAACAATGAGGCTGTTAAATGAARATGAACCATTTATTTGCAAGAACATTTTTTTATATCCCTTGCCGTTGTCAAAGATGACTCCACCTGGTGGAAGAGCACACCTGTCTTATGCTTACTGGAATAATAGAACATTCTGGAGGGCACTAGCTGTTCAGCATGCACTGTGCACTCTATACTGAGCACTCAACCCCCCAAAAAAGAAATACAATCGTATTTTTATGGTAAACTGAAAAGTGACTATGGGCAATATCTCAGAAGCATTTGAATAAAAGCATTAAAGCATATCCAAATATGAAAAAAAATCCAACTCTCTGACACTGTTCCTTTGTGAAGTTTACATTTGGCAGTCAAAGCTGTGGCCAGGCATTTGTGCAGGTCTAAAGTGTTTATCTAAAAATGAACTATTCTTACACAACTCTTATTATTCTGATTCATTACACTTAAATTAACATATCATCAATGACATCGTAAATCAATGGCCAAGTGGTGACAAATGACAGATATTTTCAGTTTCAAACTACTAAACATCATTAATCCCTATCACCTGAAAAGGCCCAGGGAACTAAATGAGTTTACCCAATGCATAACATCCATTTAGATAAATGTTCCATCACTTTAATGATAGAAAATGTGTATTGGAGAGAAAAAAGGAAACAACATAACTCTGATAGCAACTGTGTCAGTGCTTTTTCCCCCCCCTCCTTCTCCGCAATATAATGCACATCTTGTAACACTTAAATAGATAATTGTGTCAATTTAAAACTGCACGCGGCTGTAATAGTAGCGTTTAGAGCGGTGGGGGTGCCGAGAGCTGAGGGTGTGGATAAACAAGCGCATGCTGCTCTGCCCAGTTGGGTTTGTGGAGCCCATCACACACTCCACCATTGAGATTTGAGGGAACAGAATAACTCCTGGTTGAGATGATTACCCACCCAGGTGGGTTATGTTACCGCTCAGCGAGAGGGCTCGGCTAAGAACATGAATCAAAACGCAACAACTTCCTAAGACAAAAGAAAGCCGAGGAGCATCTAAAAATGCGGTTGAACGGACAGCTCGGTACATGTATGTTGTGTGGGGAGGAGAAAAAGAAGGACAACAAAAGTGTCCATCATGGGAGTTCTAAGCCTTATCATATCTGTTGGGAAGACAGAGATACAGACACAGAAAGACTGCTTTGATTTAAAAGCATGTGCCAATTCTGTTCCTACAGCGTATGTTGTGTTAAATGGAGTTTGCCGTAGCAACAAATAAGCATTATCGTTATGTTCAACTACATGGACAATCTTGTTCTTGATTGTGATGCATGCATAAATACACAGTATTTCATCTCATTGGAATGTTTTTTTTCTTGGTTCAGACTATTTGAGTGGTATGACTATGTTTTTGAATGTGAACAAAGACAGAACTGTGAAGTGGAACCCCTTTGCGAGAGGAGGTCACTGCTTTAAAATATGCTCTATAATATGCTCTCATGTTCTAGGTATGTTATCAATGCTGCCTCTGGCTTTGTTGCAGGATCGCATGTTCAAAATATGAATTAATACCCCTCCACTGAAACGCACCCAATCCGAACAAAAGGCCCCACATCCACTCTGGAYGGCTCTTCAGCCCTTCTAATGGACAAGCTCTCTACTCTCTTCACACCATTCTGACAGAAAAGAAGAGGCCATGAATATTTACCACAAAGTAAAGTTATTCCATTAATTACTCTGAGCATGCTTAATACGATATTTGTGGCTACTTTTGTGGCTACTTCCGTGGCGGGTCGTTAATGAACTTTCACACGTCATTACCATATTAATGGATGCCCAACTCGATGGCTGTCTGTCAATAGGACATGCCAGAGGTTCCTCACTCACTGTCCTTTCAGCCTAGCCAGCATGTTTCGATCACTTAGTGACGCTAGCTGCATCATTCTACACAGATTGGTCTATTTATCATACCATGAACTAAACACCATTATGTGAAAACATAACGTAGCATTGGATTGGTTTAACATTGGTCTCTGTAAATGGGTGGTGGATGTATATAAAGAGCTTAGGAAGGATAATAAGAGGGTGTCCAACAGGATAGGCAGTGCAGAGTCAGTGATATCTATATTCAGGACATTAGTGTTTGTTTTTAGGGTGTGTGTACCGAAGATTTTCCTAGTCACTGGCCGTGTCCAAATACCCATACTAGCGTACTACATACTTACTCATTGTCGCATACTCTTTAGCACATACCGTTTAGTAAAAAGTATGCAGTATGCCACGGCCGCAACGCAGTAGTGGCTCCTGACTGGCTGAGTAGGTGGGGCGGGGCCGAGTGCGGGTGGATCTTTCCAAATTCAACAGACATGCATCGCATTAATTAACCAGCCTGATAACAGCTAATTTCCAATTCGATGACTTTCTCTAAACTCTGATAGAGTAGGCCTACTCAGGCTGGTTACAGGTTGACTACCACATTCAACCTAATGTAGTTATAGGCCTACTCAGGCTGGTTATAGGCAGACTATCACATTCAACCTATACCCTAGCCCATATAGCCCATCTACCATAATTAAAAAAGGACCGAAGACAGAAACAGGTCATTTGGATCCATTTCAACATATTTTGTTAGTGAAGCCAAAGTACTGTAACATATATATAAATTAAATGACATAGCCTAGTACAAATCTAAAGGCTATTGCACCAAAAAAACATTGACAGTCGGGTGCATCGTCAATTCAGAACCGCAACATAATAAAGTAAAGCATTGATCATTGGGAACGAGATCAGAATGACTGCTAAGGCTTGATCCATAAATTRAATAGTTAGTCTAGCCTTCAAAACTAAAACAATCCATGTGTTCAAATCAAAAGGCCTGATTAACATGACATCAATAACGCAGCCACATCCCAAGTCCCCGTTGCAGACACATGCAGAAATCAAAAGATGGTTAAKTATTTAGTTTAAAAGCTCTGACAAAGGCCAAAAGGACAAGAAACACTTTTCAATTAAAAAAACTGAAATTCACTTAAAAAAAACGAATAATAATAATAATAATAGACTTCTGTTTTCAAAGATGTAGCCTACAATGCAATATTCGTGATCATTTTAAGGAGAACAAAAACTACATTTGAACACCACCGCAGAAGCTTCGCTATTCGGAATCTTCCCAATTAAGTAGCCTAGTTTTGTTGTTTGGCTACTTGAAGAGAACTAGGGCCTGTCACTCGTAGCCAGCCCACCTTTTCCAACGCATTGTGGAAAACTGTGCGTCAAATTCTAATAGATGAAAAGCTGAAATGAGTATAACATCCTGGCATTTAAACCAAACTCGATTTTTGAAGATTCACATACTATAACTCATTCTATTTTCACACACTGAGAATGCGTCACGTGCGATTGCGTTCTTTATCACTATTCATTGATTTCGGTAGCGCATCCCCATATGTAACTGATCAGCTGTTGTCAAAGCCAAAATGAATATGACATCAGGACATTTAAAGTATACTCGATTGTCGCATACTACAATTTTCTTTTCTTTTTTGCATACTCAGAGCCACTGTCTGTGCTCTGAAACACAGGACAATCTAAGGCAGTGGTTCCAAACCGCGAGGGGTCATTTTTAAAAGTTTTTTGTCCTGCTTTTAACTTACTCCTGAAAGTTGTAATAGTAAAATGCACAAGGTGTAATTTCGAAATTGGTAGTGCATCATCAGTTTCCCTCTTGTCATGTCAGTCATTGCAGACATTCGAAAGCTACAGTGCATTCGGAAAGTATTCAGACTCCTTGACTTTTTCCACATTTTGTTACATTACAGCTTTATTCTAAAATGGATTAATTCGGTTTTTCTCCCMATCAATCTACACACAATGCCCCATAATGACAAAGCAAAACAGTTTTTTTGAAATGCTTGCAAATTTATTACAAATAAAAAACTGAAAAATAACATTTACATAAGTATTCAGACCCTTTACTCAGTACTTTGTTGAAGCACCTTTGTCAGTGATTACAGTCTCGAGTCTTCTTGGGATTGACGCTACAAGCTTGGTACCTGTATTTGGGGAGTTTCTCACATTTGTATGAACCGACGCTGGAGATGAGAAGCAGGTAACGGAGAGTGAATATTTAATATAGCACAGACATGGAACAGGAGAGGAACAGCATCAGAACTGGGTAACAAAACGACAAACGACAATTAATGCTGAAGCGGGGAACAAAGCTGGGGAACAGACAGCTACAGGGGAGGAAATAACACAGGTGATTGAGTCCAGGTGAGTGCAATGAATCACTGATGCGCGTGACGAGGGGAGCAGGTGTGCGTAATGATGGTGGCAGGAGTGCGTAATCCTGGGCAGCAGGAGGGAAAGCGGGAGCAGGCGTGACAGAAGCCCAACTCTAGGGGGCGCCACCCGGCGTCCCACCTGGGCGAGCCTGACGGGCCGGCCGAGGCATGGGCGCTGGACAAGCCGGCTGGGGTGTAGAAGCCCGTTGAACAGGCAGAGGTGTGGGAGCCTGGCGAACCGGCTGAGACGTGAAGCTTGATGATCCCGCTGGGACGTGGGATCCTGGCGAGCTGGCTGAGATGTGGGAGCCTGATGATCCGTCTGGGGGCAAGGAAACCTCTCGAACCAGCTAGGGTGTGGAAGCCTGACGAACCAGCTGAGGCACTCCCCTGGTTTCATCGGTGGCGGCCCCGGACCCAATGTCACCACCAAGACTAAAAAGCCAGCACACCTCAATGATTCATTTGATAGCTTCAGCATTTTTTAAGAACCAACGCTGGAGATGAGAAGCAGGTACAGAGAGTGAATATTTAATATAGCACAGACATGGAACAGGATAGGAATAGCATCAGAACCAGGTAACAAAATGACAAATTAATGCTGAAGCGGGGAACAAAGCTGGGGAACAGACAGATATAAGGGAGGAAATAACACAGGTGATTGAGTCCAGGTTAGTGCAATGAATCGCTGATGCTCGTGACGAGGGGAGCAGGTGTGCATAATGATGGTGGCAGGAGTGCGTAGTGCTGGGCAGCCTGGCACCCTCGAGTGCCAGGGAGGGAAAGCGGGAGCAGGCATGACACTATTCTCCTCTGCATATCCTCCCAAGCTCTGTCAGGTTGGATGGGGAGTGTCTCTGCACAGTTATTTTCAGTTCTCTCCAAAGATGTTTGATTGGGTTCAAGTCCGGGCTCTGGCTGGGCCACTCAAAGACATTCAGAGACTTGTTCCGAAGCCACTCCTGCGTTGTCTTGGCGGTGTGCTTAGGGTTGTTGTTCTGTTGGAAGGTGAACCTTGGTCCCCAGTCTGAGGTACTAAGCGCTCTGGAGCAGGTTTTCATCAAGGATCTCTCTGTACTTTGCTCCATCATCTTTCCCTCAATTCTGACTAGTCTCCCAGTCCCTGCCACTGAAAAACAATCCCACAGTATGATGCTGCCACCACCATGCTTCACCCTAGGGATGGTGCCAGGTTTCCTCCAGACGTGACGCTTGGCATTCAGGCCAAAGAGTTCCATCCTACAAGCAGGCTGTCTTGTGCTTTTTACTGAAGAGTGGCTTCCGTCTGACCACTCAACCATAAAGGCCTGATTGTTTGAGTGCTGCAGAGATGGTTGTCCTTCTGGAAGGTTCTCCCATCACCACAGAGGAATTCTGCAGCTCTGTCAGAGTGACCGCCGGGTTATGGGTCACCTCCCTGACCAAGGCTCTTTTCCACCGATTGCGCAGTTTGGCCCCGCGGCCAGCTCTAGGAAGAGTCTTGGTGGTTCCAAACTTCTTCCATTTAAGAATGATGGCGGCCCTTGTGTTTTTGGGGAACTTCAATGCTGCAGAAATGTTTTGGTACCCTTACCCAGATCTGTGCCTTGACAAAATCCTGACTGAGCTCTACGGACAATTCCTTCGACCTCATGGCTTGGTTTTTGCTCTGATATGCACAGTCAACTGTGGAACCTTATATAGACAGGCATGTGTCTTTCCAAATCTCAAACCTCAAGAATGATCAATGGAAACAGGAAGCACCTGAGTTCAATTTCGAGTATCATAGCAAAGGGTCTGAATACTTATGTAAATAAGGTATCTCAGTTTTTTATTTTTAATACATTTGAAAAAAAATCTAAAAACCTGTTTTTGCTTGGCATTATGGGGTATTGTGTGTAGATTGATGAGGATTTTTTTCTGTCATTCATTTTGGAATAAGGCTGTAACATAACAAAATTGGAAAAAGTCAAGTGGTCTGAATACTTTCCGAATGCACTGTATTGTCAGCTAACGTTTATTAGCTAGGTTTTTTTGTCCATAGATTTTGTCCATAGATGTTTGAGCCACTCAAATATCACATGAATACACATTAGCATTAGAACATGGCAAAATGTTCTCTGCACTCCATGACAAAATGTGTAGAATTGCATGAAATAAGCTTAAACATTTAAAATGTTCTCTCAGCCAACAAGAGGGATGTGGACAGTTTGTGTCATGAACAGTGCTTGTGCCCATGTGTTCCCCAATGCTGAAAGGGGGCCTGAGTGAAAAAGTTTGGAAAACCCTGATATAAGGCATGACTCATTCTGAAACAAATGCAGCTGTTTACAGCTGTGATTCACTAAAGGGCTGACTGAATAGTAATTTTGTCTTCATTTCTTTCATGCTTTATTAAGACAGACTGATTCAATGAAAACGTAACTACGTCTCATAAAACAGCTTAAAAATATCAAGCATATTTTCTCTCTCAATGCGATTGGCAAGGATTGTGGCATTATATTGCACACTCACATAGACTGTAAACAACAGCACTTTCTGACACGCAAACAAGCTCAAAACCCACCAATTAAACCCAACTTCCCTCAAGCCCTTTTGGAGTTTTTTTCTTCCTGTAAGCTGAAAAGGCAACAGTGCAGCCTGCTGAATGTCAGCCTGTCTGATCCCAGAGATTCTTTGGACCTGCCCTCACGTTTTGCTGAGCTAAGAACAAAACACAGAGTACACAGAAAGAGCTTTGCCGCTTTAATACCAAGGAAGTGGAATTTCACTCCTAACCCAGAACAAACAAGGCTGCGCATTTCTTTACACTATTTAAATGTTAACAGAGCTCTTTGAATAGAGCATTCCCTTCCTCTGGATACCCAAATTACTTCACTCTGGCTCTACACAAATTCTAATCTACTGATCCAGGAAGCAAACAGAAAAAAATCAATTTTTCATATGGTTTCTCCTACAATTGAGAAGTTCTAGCTGGGACAGAGAGAGGCAGACAGGGAGAGAGAGAGAGTTGGACTCAAGAAGTCTCACTCCGAGCACACAAAAATACAACGGTGTAGACGGAGATATGCACCCTACTCACATTGACAGCACAAAGGGGCTAACCTACAGCCAGATTATGCAATGCTATTTCTACGGCCAATTCCTTTCCACCCTTTCAAACAGAAGGACTGTCAATTCTCTCCTGCGATATCACGTTTCCACTCCCAAGTCTCTGTGCCCTGCTCCTCCATTCACCCGCCACAGATCCTGTGTGCTATTAATATCAATAACCGCAGATTCCATTTCCCCGGACAAAGACGGACGGAGGGAGAGAAGGTGAGAGGAACCCGTGAGAGCAGCACATTCACTACTTTACTAATCACACAGCTCGAGCCTACTGAACTAAAGAACAGGAGTGAAGTTCACACAATGCAAGCCTCTTCTATGCAGGCACTAGTGGACCACCGGCCAGGCAGCCCTTAAGTCCGTCTGAAGGCAGTCTTCAGTCTAAAACACTGGACCTCCAAAATAACTTCAGCTCTTCAGAGGAACGCATCTCTACCTACGGCACAGTTCTGTACAACACTTACAGAACACACTTACAGCAGACACACACCCAACATGAACCCATACAAGACGAGAGACGATGAGAAAATGCTAAATGAAAATCATTACTGACTTACCCATGAACGGTGAGCCTGAGTTTCATTACATTAATGAACCATGAATGTAGATTCCTCCAGGTTTAACAAGACGTCTACAATCCACTTCTCAAACTGAAGAAAAGCCTGTCAGTGTTAGTAGTAGCTAGTAGCAGTAGAAGTAGTAGAAGTAGTTGTAGTGTGAGAGAGCTGAAGGGAGTCCTGACTGCAGTGCTCAGAGGGACTGGAGGTATGTGGTCTAAACACAACAAAAGCCAGTGCCTTGCTCTAGATTAAATATGCAGGAAGAGGCCCTTTTGCATAAACACAAACACTCAGCAAATGAAGGACTGGCATAGACCAGGCAGAGAGGAGCAGGCGCCTGCTGAGAACCCTACCTGTCCTCCGCAAGCCGAACAAATTAACACACTCCAGAACAGCCACACAACCAGTCCAGAAACAAAAATGACTGAGTTTGTCCTTAATGTTATAGAGGGCTCAAAGTTTATTGCAAAGACAAAGACACATGCAAACACATGACTATAGTATAATGCTGTAGGATTTTTTTCAAATACAATTTGTTTCTATCAGTCTGTTTTTAATACATCAATAACAAATATCTAATCTTCAACTTTTAAAATATCAATTTCAGCTACCCACTTAACTTGTGTAAGCAAACGTTACATAGTATATAATCTATAGAAAATTCAAACGGATATATCCACTAACTAAAACCGTATAGTGTAGTTAAGGTAGGTCACTTTGGGGCTTGAATTTTCCTTTCAATTATGTCCAGTAAAAGTATCATACTGCTACTGCTTTTATTCATCCTCCTCTTTGCTCCCTGCTGCACCCCTATGGACACATCCTAGAGGATGTAAAGGAAATACAGGCTAGGTCTTCAGAGCCAGGAAAAAAAAACATATAAAGTGATTTAGAATAGCCGCAAATGTCCAGCTCCTACAGTCTACAGTCCCTCTCTTTCTTGCTCTCCCTCTCTCTCTTCCTCCCTCCCTCCCTCTTACTCTCTGTCTCTCTATCCCCCTCTCTCGGGATATAAATGCAGAAACTCACAACGGAGCGAGACTCCTGGAGTGTCTGCCTGAATCTGCCAGGCTTCATGACTAAAACTTCAAGTGAACCAAAGAGAATGGGAGCCGAGCCCCGAAGAAAATCTGGAGCCCAGCTTTAGATGCTGAGTGACACATACTGATGCGCCCAGTCAAAGATGTCATTTTCATGCAAGCCCCTCTCAAACGTAGAAGGGGAAGAAGCAGAAATGAAGGAAGAGGGGGTGCAGACACCGGTCTAGGGAGGGAGTAAGCGGGAGAGAGAGAGAGAGGGGAGAGGGGGAGATAGAGGGAAAGAAAGAGAAGGAGAGAGCAGAAATGAGACGTCTGGAAAATAAACAGGGTGTATGGTTTCAAAGGCAGGGAGACACAGGCATTCCATTGTTCAAGCCAATTATCAGTGGAAAATAATAACAACAGATGGATCCAGAGCAGCCAACTTATGCCGGAGCTCCCCGGTGCTGGAGAACAGATGATGAAATGTGAGAGTGGCGTCGGGGGAGGGACTGCCCTGCCGTCGAGTCGCCCAGCTCCACACACCAGATGTGAACTTCCACAAGGACAGTTAAATATGTGCTCTCTGGCCACCACTTGTTCTACACAGCACCAACTGGTGGCTAGTCCACACTTCCCTTCCATTCATTTCAAAAGAGATGTCTCTCTGGGCTGTTAAATGTCAAATGATACATGTGGCCCCTGTGTTTTCCATAGTAAATTAAAACCTGTGCGTTTCATTTAAGCAATAAGGCCCGAGGGGATGAGGTATATGGCTAATATACCACGGCTAAGGGCTGTTCTTAGGCACAACGCAACACAGAGTGCCTGGATACAGCCCGTAGCCATGGTATATTGGCCATATACCACAAACTCCAGAAATGCTTTATTGCTATTATAAACTGGTTACCAACGTAATTAGAGAAGTAAAACGAAACGTTTTGTCATACCCGTGGTATGCAGTCTGATATACCACGGCTGTCAGTCAATCAGCATTCAGGGCTCGAACCACCCAGTTTATAATTATATACTGAACAAAAATATAAACGCAACATGCAACAATTTCAAAGATTTTACTGAGTTAGAAGGAAATTGTCAATTGAAATAAATTCATTAGGCCCTAATCTATGGATTTCACATGACTGAGCAGGGGTGCAGCCATGGGTGGGCCTGGGAGTGCATAGACCCACCCACTTGGGAGCCAGACCCAGCCAATCAGAATTTGTTTTTCCCCACAAAAGGGCTTTATTACAGAAATAAATACTTTCATCAGCTGTCCAGGTGGCTGGTCTCAGACGATCCCGCAGGTAAAGAAGCCAGATGTGGAGGTCCTGGGCTGGCATGGTTACACGTGGTCTGCGGTTGTGAGGCCGGTTGGAGGTACGGCCAAATTCTCTAAAGCAACGTTGGAAGCGGCTTATGGTAGAGAAATTAACATAAAATTATCTGGCAACAGCTCTGGTGGACAATCCTGCAGTCAGCATGCCAATTGCATGCTCCCTCAAAACTTAAGACATCTGTGGTATTCTATTGTGACAAAACTGCACATTTTAGATGGGACCAATACTTTACATGTTGCGATTACATTTTTGTTTAGTATATTTAAAAAGTAGTTGTCATTTGTGGATACTTTCTGGTAGTCCTTGTTAGATGGACATTCGGGACCAGTGGGTGAGGTATTTACCTTTGTATATTTTTCCCTTTATGTGCTGTAGATATTGGAAGGGGGTGTTATTATGTGTCCATTCAGCACACATCCCAGAGGAGATGTTGTGATGTTTTCATTTGATGTTTTCCCCTGTACCTGCATGCACACATAGTGATCAGATTCCATCAGACACCAGCACTGGTGTGAGTGAGTGAGTGAGTGAGTGAGTGAGTGAGTGAGTGAGTGAGTGAGTGAGTGAGTGAGTGAGTGAGTGAGTGAGTGAGTGAGTGAGTGAGTGAGTGACGTTGATGAGTGAAGTGAGTGAGTAGTGAGTGAGTGAGAGGAGAAAGAGAGAGAGAGAAGAGAGAGAGAGAGAGAGAGAGAGAGAGAGAGAGAGAGAGAGAGAGAGAGAGAGATCCCTCATATCAGCCCTAGACTGACAAGTGACGGGAGGGGGAGGCGGGGGGACTCCAACCTTAAAACAAAACCAATTCTCAGTGTGCATTGTCAAGGGTGGAAGATGTCTTCAGATAGTGGCACAAAAGATCTGCCCTTCCTTTCAGAAGAAGAGAGAAGTTTTCGATTCATTAAGTCAAAACTAAAGCGTAATTATCTCCCTGTAGACCCTAATCACCAGCAGAAGGATAATAGAAGAGAAAGCAGTTTCCAGTTCGGTCATTAAAGTTTTTTGTTGTGTTTTTTTTTTCTTTCTTTCTATTCCCGCTTCCTTTAGATGAGAGTATAAAATAATGGCAACAGACTGTAGGGCAAGAGCGAAATACCTCTCTCAAATATCTCTGTTGTGGAGCATGAAATATGAAATTGTTATCTGGTTAAAATGTTCAACTTGTCTATAAAATGGGTTCATTTGCTTCAATCCTCCATCTCTGTCCTGTCTTTATCTGGTCTGTCTGTCTGTTCACAAAGCTAGCAGTTAGGGGGCAGAAGATGAGKGGACCAGAGGGATAGGCTTCTGTTTCTTCAGAGAGTGAGATCACTGGAGAGTGAGTGTAATTAACCATGTTTGAAATAAAATCAGGTTGAGCACAAACAGACCGTTTTATAATTGTATATAATATTTTAAAACGACTAACAGTGCTTGAAGGTGCTTGTAATACTATCCCCCAAATGACGAATCCCTCAGGGATTCCACAGAAGAAAAAAATTGAAACTGCATAGATTTAATTAGCTTATAAAAAATRATTGCCATTAGTAAATCTCATCGAAGGGGTTGAGGCATTTGCCTGAAAAACTTCTTATTTTTGGATGGCGTGAAGACAAAGGCTTTTCAGACAGAAAGTGGCGGGCCAGCAGCCGTTTTGTGCACTGACACCGAGGTCGAGTTAATTAGACTATTGTCATTTTAATCAGGACAGCTCGGCGGCCATCCCTTCCTGAATGAACCAGTGGACTGTAAATGGCTGGGGGATTTCTCTGTGTGCTGCATGTATGCATGGGGCCCGGGGTGTCACACAGCACAGCACACAGCACAGTGCCATGGGTTATGGAGTACAGTGCTGCTGGTTCTCTCACATGCTCTGAACATTAATGAGCCGGAGACACACCAAGGAAACAAAGGCGCCCGAGAGTATCACCAGGGGAAACTACTCGCCTTTCATTCTGCTCATGTCTCTGTTCATTTGAAAATAATTTAAATATCAAATATTTGAAATAATTTGCTTCTCCCTGGCTATCAGATTTTGAATAGTGAGTCTATCATGTCGTCTTTATTATGCTCTCAACTGACATTAACATTTAAAACATAATTATTGTAACCATATTTTAAGGTGCTTTTCATTAGTGTTACAGTAATGGTTTATTTTTTTCAGATTTCCATATTGTATTTATACAATGGGGCAATTGTAAGAACAAAGTAAAGTACTTTATGAATATATCATATATTTGCTGAATAAGTAATAAAAATAACTACAGATTAATCAAAACAGACAAAAGAGTAGATTAAACTCTCCTTAAGCCATTGGTTCAAATATATTTCACTGCTAATACTTGGAAAAATTCTAAAATGAAATTATGTTTTCAACAACAACACTGTTGAACCAAATATACTCTAACTTTAGCTTGTTGGATTCTCAGACAACCTGTGGTTGGGAAGGGTTAAAAGAACAGTGAAAAATGGATCTCATTGGGCCTCTGCCTGCCAATCAGAGAGTTGAAAGAAGGCCTATCCCTACACGGGGCTCAAAGTACTGTATCTCTGTAACTTTCCTCTCCTGCCCTGTGACTGATCTGGAGTCAGCTGCAGACAGGTGAGATGTGACAGATCACATGCAGACGAAGGGTCATCAAGTCCCCCCCACCTGTCATCACCTGATGCCCTGAGCTGCACCCACCCATGACACTGGTCAGACAGGAAGCACACAGACAGCCAACTAAACATAGCTATCCTATATGAACTGACCCTAGAGGAAGATCTAGGGAAACTTATGCACAAATCACCATGAGGTCAGTCAGTGCCTGCACACTTGACTTGTGACTTTCCTTTCCAGTGTCTGTTTATGATTATATTAATAGGTCTGCAAGTTCATAATTTTTAACATCGATCATGAATATTTCAGAGTGTTAATATTCATTTGATCAGAAATTTACTTCAGTCAATAATTCAACACATACAATTAATAATTCAATAAAAAGAATGAACAGCAATTTTGAAGAGGAAACTGAAGACACCCCCCCYCCCCAATAGCTTAATATGAGGATATTAAACTTCAAAACCTTTAGGAAGGCAAAGTATAAATGGCTATCAAAACCCAGTCTAACTTGCTTTTCTTAATGACTATTGTCACGATCGTGTGGAGGAGAGACGGACCAAGACGCAGCATGTGGAAAATAAGCCATCTTCTTTTATTATTGAAGAAGGCAAAACRAAACAAAACACTTACAAACTACCAAAACAATAAACGACCGTGAAGCTAATAAACGTAGTGCACACACACAGGCTACAAACGTTCAGACATAGACACAGACTAGAAACTAATACTAACATAAACCCAACTACTCTAAATAAACCCCTAAACTTACAATCACCCTGGACTACTAACACCCCATAAATACCCATGTCACACCCTGACCTAACTAAATAATAAAGAAAACAAAGAATACTAAGGCCAGGGCGTTAGTGCGAACTCTTAAGGTGCGAACTCCGGGCGCACCAGCACAAAGTCTAGGGGAGGGTCTGGGTGGGCATCTGACCCACGTGGTGGCTCAGGCTCAGGGCGAGGTCCCCACCCCACCATAGTCAATCCCAGCTTATATCTCCCCCTACAAATGACCACCCTCATATTACCCCACTTAATCTTTTTGGGTAACATCGACACAAGGGGCAGCACCGGGATAGAGAATAGCTCAGGACAGAGGGATAGCTCAGGACAGAGGGATAGCTCAGGATAGAGAGGCAGCTAGAATAGAGAGGTAGCTCAGGATAGAGAGGCAACTCCGGACTGAAAGGCAGCTCCGGACAGAGAGACAGCTCTGGACTGAGGGGCAGTTCTGAGAATAAGCCGCTCTGGGCTGAGGGACACTTCATGACTGGCTGACGGCTCTGGACGCTCATGGCTGGCTGACGGCTCTGGACGCTCATGCTGGCTGACGGCTCTGGACTCTGGTCTGGACGGCGACTCTGGAGATCCTGTCTGGTTGGCGACTCTGGCAGATCCTGTCTGGTTGGGCCTCTGGCAGATCCTGTTGGTTGGCGGTCTGGCAGATCCTGTCTGGTTGGCCTCTGGCAGATCCTGTCTGGTTGGCGGCTCTGGCAGATCTCTGTTGGTTGGCGGCTCTGGCAGATCCTGCTGACGAATGGCTCTAGCGGCTCCCGACTGACTATCGGCTCTGACGGCTCGGGACAGACGGGCGGCTCTAATGCTCGGCGAAAGACGGATGGCTCAGACGGCGCTGGGGAGACGGATGGCTAGACGGCGCTGGGGAGACGGATGGCTCAGACGGCGCTGGGAGACGGATGGCTCAGACGGGCTGAGGAGACGGATGGCTCAGACGCGCTGAGGAGACGGATGGCTCAGATGGCGCTGCGGAGACGACGGATGGCTCAGATGGCGCTGAGGAGACGGATGGCTCAGACTGATCCTGTCTGGCGGAAGGCTTTAGCGGCTCTGTCTGGCGGAAGGCTCTAGCGGCTCCTGTCTGGCGGAAGGCTCTGTAGGTCATGGCAGACGGGCGCTCCGCAGGCTCATGGCAGAACGGGCGGCTTGAAGGCTCAATACAGACGGGCAGTTCAGTCACCGTAGGGCAGAGGCAGACTCTGGCGGCTGAGACGCACTGTAGGCCTGGTGCGTGGTGCCGGAACTGGAGGTACCGGCTAGGGCTAAGACACGCACCTTCAGGCTAGTGGGGAACAACAACAGGGCACACTGAGTTTCAAAGCGCACTATATGCCTGGTGCGTGGTACCGGACTGGAGGCACGCACCTCAGGACGAGTGCGGGAGAGAAATAACAGTGTGTACAGGACTCAGGAGACGCACAGGTGGCTTAGTGCGTGGTGCCGGAACTGGAGGCACTGGGCTGGAGACACGCACATAGGGAGAGTGCGTGGAGGGAACAGGCTCTGAAAACGCACTGGAAGCCTGGTGGTGTGTAGGCACTGGTGTACTAGGCTTGGGCGGGGAGGTGGCGCGGAAATACCGGACCGTGCAGGGTACTGGCTCCCTTGAGCACCGAGCCTGCCCAACCTTACCTGGTTGAATGCTCCCCGTCGCCGACCAGTGCGGGAGGTGAATAACCCGCACCGGTCTATGTAGGCGAACCGGGGACACCATGCGTAAGGCTGGTGCCATGTAAGCCGGCCAAGGAGACGTACTGGTGGCCAGATATGTAGGGCGGCTTCATAACATTTGGCTCAATGCCAATCTAGCCCTACCAGTGGGGGAGGTGGAATACCCGCACTGGGCTATGCACCCGTACAGGAGACACCGTGCGCTCTACTGCGTAACACGGCATCTGCCCGTACTCCCGCTCTCCACGGTTAGCCTGGGAAGTGGGCGCAGGTCTCCTACCTGCCCTTGGCCCACTACCTCTTAGCCTCCCCAAGAGATTTTTGGGTAGTACTCACGGGCTTTTCAGCTTCCAGCCACGTCTCCTTGCTGCCTCCTCATATCTCCGCCTCTCTGCCTCCAGCTCAGCTTTGGGGCGGTTAATTCTCCTGGTATTTCTCGGTCCAGAATTTCCTCCAATTCCAATAGTCCAGTGTAGGTGGGTCCTGTTGTTGTTGCACACGCTGCTTGATCCGATGTTGGTGGGAATTCTGTCACGATCGTGTGGAGGAGAGACGGACCAAGACGCAGCATGTGGAAAATAAGCCATCTTCTTTTATTATTGAAGAAGGCAAAACGAAACAAAAACTTACAAACTACCAAAACAATAAACGACCGTGAAGCTAATAAACGTAGTGCACACACACAGGCTACAAACGTTCAGACATAGACACAGCTAGACAACTATACTAAACATAAACCCAACTACTCTAATAAACCCCTAAACCATTACCATCAGACACTGGACACTACAAAACCCACATAAATACCCATGTCACACCCTGACCTAACTAAAATAATAAAGAAAACAAAGAATACTAAGGCCAGGGCGTGACAACTATGTGGTGTTGCTACAGCAGAAGTTTACCCTGACAATGCTCCACCATCCAGAAAATAAAGAATCAATCACCTAATTACCATGGGAACCTTGGAGAAACTGTTCCAATTTAAACTGCTCTTTGAAAGCTGTAATCCAAACATGTCTGTCGGAGGAATTGACCACAGCAATTGAAAACAACAGGTTGTTTACTTCACTGAGGTGTACATGTAGAGATAAAGGAAGAGACACGAGCTGTAAAGCCGCGCTCCAGTAACAGCTCTCCGTTCACAAAGTTCTTCCGTGAGAGATTTACAGGGATTAGATGAAGAAATGAAGGCCTAATCTTTATTTGACAGGCTAGCCAATCTCTGGCTGACTGGTCACTATTCACTGTGTAGGCCAGGACTAGCACCAGCAACACACAGCTCCTTCAGTCTGATCATACAAATGTATGAGCTCTCTATCCTATTATCATACAGAATAATTCAATGTCATTTGCAACAGATAAAAGAAAAGCAACTTTCCCAATGATTCCCCATATTAGGTCACAGTCATAACGGTATACTACGGTTATCAGTATATCCTGGTGACAATTTTTTTTCTGATCTGGTGTTCCCCCCTGCAGTACCTGATTACATATATAGAACCAATTTCCATGTGCAGTTTAATGACAGATGGAAAGAGATATTTCATGGAGATGTATAGTCAAGAGAGATAACCAATTAATCAAAGTGCCGGACAATGACACTGGCTAAATTTAAACACAGGAGAAACAGGGTCCGGCTGCAGCCCCTTCCCTTAAATTATTAATTACTGCTCTGTTATTACGTAGAATTATAGAATTAAAAATCACTGATTCTACTTAATTACAGTTCACGTTGATACTTGCTACAGATGTCACAGCTTGCACTGGCAATCTTTCACAATGCTTAACCCTGTCAAATAGTGGAGGGGTCCTACTCCTCCTCCCCCCCTCCTTTCCTGTCTGTCTGTCCTCCCAGTGCCTGACCTACAGACTAATTCCCACGCTAACTGAGGAGAGAAGGAGAGAAGGGCAGCTTGTTGGGTGTAACATGTATTTCTAAGAGAGCGGGAGAGTGAGTGGAGTACTCAAACAAACATCTACAGGACACAATAGAATCTATTATGTTGGAACCATAAGAGGAATGATGATGCTCCGTCCAAAAAAATGTATTTCACAGTGGAATTGAGTTCTCTTCATACTAGCCAGGCATTCAAGTATATTGGATCCTTTCAGGCACTGCAGTATATCACGACAGAATACTGAATTACATAGTTTTGCTAAATAAAACAAGTATAAAGTGTATTGTATTTGAGTACATGCACATCAACACTGTAGTTTAATTTGCCTACAATAGGAAGACAAAAGGTTTGTTTGCGTGCCACTCACTGAATTCCCCCTTTCTCTTTACCAAGTCATCTTTGTTCCAATAACAAACAGAGCTGAATGCAAATAGTTAGGGCCATGCAGCATTCAATTGTTTTGTATTAATATTTGAATATTGAAATAACACAATTCAGATCTAGATATTCCATTTAAATTTCCATGTGTGAACTGGAGTTGCACATCTACAGATTCTGGGTTCCATTCTTAACATCAGCTCCGTTTTTGAATGTTGAAAACAGCGGTAGTTGTTCTTTTTTTATTTTACATGAGTATATCCCTGTAACATACCTCTATTACCTAAAAGCAAGTTACCCTTGACTCCTAACTGTAGCCTATTTCGCCCGTGTCCCAGACCGAACAGAGAGATGTCTGTATCACCCACATTCATACCACTTTAACCAAATTGGAATGGCCGATAATACTATATTTACATAGCGGTGTTGGCTAGGTGTGATTATGATCATAAAAACTTTCCCCCTACGCTATGATGGAAAGTTGAGCAGCAGTGAGTGAGTGGGGCTGAAGGACATAACTATAAGTTAGCACAGGTTACAGAGGAGCCAAGGGAAATAGCTCCATTACACACATGGAGCTCCAGCATCATGTGGCTGTGCTGTGGTAAACAGATGCAGGGTGACCGTCTCTAGTAAGTGATCAGTCAAGCAACTGTCAGCAGGACTTCATCCATTCACTTGTTGAGATGATATATTCCTGTTGCTCCCCCTCACTTACACAAGCCCACACAATTTGCTTACAGGCCTGAGCTGATCAGCCGATTAAATTGCAGAGGATATCATTAACGTTGTTCTTCGTGTCACCAACGTTTGTTGCACTTTTACAGCCAGTCAAACAGACAAAACGGTTTTGCATGAACTGGGACGGATAGGCTAAGTATGTGTGGCTTAGGTCCCTTCCTCTCAGAGAGCCAGACTCTTCTCTGTCTGTGACACTAGCCATTCCACTCATTAAATACATAACCTGAAAACCATAAACTGGGAGAGACCATATTACAGTACTAACAAGTAAACAACAAAAAGTGTATTCTTTATGTCAATAAGTGATGTTATTCTCAGTCAAATCGCTCCGTGCTCAACAAAGAGCATTCAAGACGATATTCCTCTCGGCTGTTGTCTCACTGTGACGGTGCCTCACACTGTGGCGTTGGCTGTGCCTCATACAGAATGTCTGTATGAGGGCCTTTGAGAGCGTACAGTACAGTCTATCTAATCAGAGTTCCTGTCCAGACCTCAGATGTCAGAGTGAATGGGAGGCAGCTTCAGAGGGAGGCCCAGTACAGCCTGGTCTCATAGACTAGACGTAACATAGTAAATGTCAATGCAACTTTTCACCTACTTACTACTTTTTAGCTACTTTGCAACTACTTACCATGTTAGCTAACCCTTACCCTAGCCTTAACCCATTTAGCTAACCCCAACCTTAACTCTTTAACCTAACCTAACTTGATTTGATTTAACCCTAACCTTAACCCTAACCCCTAGCCTAGCTATCATTAGCCAGCGAGCTAACATTTGTCAGCTAGCTAGAATTAGTAAGATATAACACGTTTTGCAAATCCGTAACATAATGTACGTTTTGCAAATTCATTACAGATATGATTTGTAATTAGTAACATATCATTCAAAATGGGTGATGGACACAAATTAATACATACCATACGAAACGTAACATATCATACTAAATGGAGTGTCTCTGATTTCCGTAAAGAATAATACGAAATGGTCTGAGACCAGGTTGAGTAACCAGGCCTGTCCTGTCCTCCCTTAGCTCAGACAGGAAACAAGGAGCAGCGCTGGCACTGCCTTGCCTCATCTGCCTGCCACTGCCAGCAGCACAGCACTAAGTTCACAGGAGCCGTGTCTGACTGCATGCTTAGCTCAGCGTCGGATGGCTCGTTTGATTCCAGGCAGTGTGGCACATCTGTTGCTTGTCACATTGCGTCGTGGCTCCATGTCTGCGAGCAAGACATGGCTCGAGCAGCGCGTTGGTCCGCACGTCTCATGCTCTCTGTGTGTTGACAAACAGCGCTGAGTCTGGCCCAAGTACCTGCATGTCCACAGTCACAACGGTCAGGAGGTGGGACATGTCGCTAGCTGTACAACCACTGTCAAATACTCAGAGTCTATTAATACTCAGTGTATTGTAAGAAATGAGTTTGAGTGGCAAAGTGTAGAAATCAATGTGTATATTATCAGTCATCCAAGGAGTGCTGAAAGAATATTCAAAAAGGTATTTCTTAATGGCCATGGAAAAATGTAATCTAAGGAAAAAAATGATGGAAAGTATTCACTTAACCTAAGACCTCCTCAGAATTGCCATAACTTTATATTGAGAATCAATGACTTTATTCCAATATCTATAGAAATACTTTGTTGCTCTAAATCAAATCTCAATAAAGGGTATATAGGCTTCACAATGTACTTGGACATAATAGTAAAAAGTGCTTTAAGTGCTTTTAAAGAAAGCGCCAGAATATATTCCATGCAAAACTTACATTGTAAGCTTAAATACATCAGTGATGACCATTGCTAATTGATTATTTCACCATACATCTATGAAGTACACATGAGGCAATAATGAAATGACATTGTTTCCCATCACCAGCCTGCATTTAGTGGGAAGAGCAGCACTAAAGAGGCTGAGAAGTTGCTACAAATGGAACTGTTTCAGAAGCTCTGGGTTTCATGCATTCAAAAGTACTTCACTTCTGTGACCTTGTCTTCTCTAATCAATATTCAAAAGTGCCTGGTAATTGGAAGTTTAGGGTACATTTACATGCAAAGGATTATCTATCATACTCAACTACTTACTTGGCTGACACACACCTATCAATGAGCGTTCTTTTACTGTTGTGTTATCTTTCAATTATGAGATGAATGTTTGTGATACCAAAATAACATTTAGCATACCTCTTATCCTAAAACACTTTAAAAAAAGTTATAATAACAATTGGAAAATTGAACAAACGTTTGAATTTCCACACGTATTAAATGCCAAACTGGTTATGTAAATACCTCTCCTCCTCAGAAGGTGGGGGAAATATTTAGATGGCTCATTTACATTATCAGATAGCACAACATTCATTTGTTCCATTCAATATCAACTTGTTTTGCAAGCGCACAAAACTAGACACGACACAGATGCACCACGGCTTATCATGCCACACAACACAACAATACTGATTAAACTGATAAAATGCCAGAACATCACGATGGAACACCCCTCTCAACCAGCCACATCAAACCTCAAGATACCAGTATCACAACAACAACGGATCATCAAGATATCAAAACACATACCAAAAGAATATGCAATGCGCAAATAGCCTACAACATTACAACGAGTCTCTAATGTATTCTGAGAGGGTTTATTTGTTTAAGGCCTGCATCCAAAGGATCAGTCTGGCCTTCATTAGTCTCCATCTGACATCTATGTGAACAACATGTTGGCTAACCCCATTCCCAAAGAGCTGCCCAACGCATTCCACTGCACATATCACAGGTTGTTATCATTCCAGAGAGAATTCTACATTGGTGAACACCAGCACTTTAATTAGAGCCACTATTTGATCATTCCACAGCTGGGCTTTATTAAGGAGCAGTGGTGTAAATTACTTAAGTAAAAATACTTTAAAGTACTACTTACAGTTGAAGTCTACATACACTTAGGTTGGAGTCATTAAAACACGTTCTTCAACCACAAATTCTTGTTAACAAACTATAGTTTTGGCAAGTCAGTTAGGACATCTACTTTGTGCAAGACACAAGTCATATTTCCAACAATTGTTTACAGACAGATTATTTCACTTATAAATCACTGTATCACAATTCCAGTGGGTCAGAAGTTTACATACACTAAGATGACTGKGCCCTTAAACAGCTTGGAAAATTCCAGAAAATGATGTCATGGCTTTAGAAGCTTCTGATAGCCTAATTGACATCATTTGAGTCAATTAGAGGTGTACCTGTGGATGTATTTCAAGGCCTACCTTCAAACTCAGTGCCTCTTTGCTTGACATCATGGGAAAATCAAAAGAAATCAGCCAAGACCTCGGATTTTTTTTTTTAGACCTCCACAAGTCTGGTTCATCCTTGGGAGTAATTTCCAAATGCCTGAAGATACCACGTTCATCTGTACAAACAATGGCAACCAAGTATAAACACCTTGGGATCACGCAGCCGTCATACCACTCAGGAAGGAGACACGTTCTGTCTCCTAGAGATGAACGTACTTTGGTGCAAAAGTGCAAATCAATCCCAGAACAACAGCAAAGAACCCTGTGAAGATGCTGGGGGAAACGGGTACAAAAGTATCTATATCCACAGTAAAACGAGTCCTATATCGACATAACCTGAACGGCCGCTCAGCAAGGAAGAAGCCACTGCTCCAAAACCGTCATAAAAAAGCCAGACTACAGTTTGCAACTGCACATTGGGACAAAGATCATACTTTTTGGAGAAATGTCCTCTGGTCTGATGAAACAAAAATAGAACTGTTTGGCCATAATGACCATCGTTATGTTTGGACAAAAAAGGGGGAGGCTTGCAAGCCGAAAAACACCATCCCAACCGTGAAGCACGGGGGTGGCAGCATCATGTTGTGGTGGTGCTTTGCTGCAGGAGGGACTGGTGCACTTGGCATCATGAGGCAGGAAAATTATGTGGATATATTGAAGCAACATCTCAAGACATCAGTCAGGAAGTTAGAGCTTGGTCACAAATGGGTCTTCCAAATGGACAATGACCCCAAGCATACTTCCAAAGTTGTGGCAAAATGGCTTAAGGACAACAAAGTCAAGCTATTGTAGTGGCCATCACAAATCCTATAGGATATTTGTGGGCAGAACTGAAAAAGCGTGTGCGAGCAAGGAGGCCTACAAACCTGACTCAGTTACACCAGCTCTGTCAGGAGGAATGGGCCAAAATTCACCCAACTTACTGTGGGAAGCTTGTGGAAGGCTACCCAAAACGTTTGACCCAAGTTAAACAATTTAAAGGCAATGCTACCAAATACTAATTGAGTATATGTAAACTTCTGACCCACTGGGAATGTGATGAAAGAAATAAAAGCTTAAATAAATCATTCTCCCTAATATTATTCTGACATTTCACATTCTTAAAATAAAGTGGTGATCCTAACTGACCTAAGACAAGTCATTTTTACTAGGATTAAATGTCAGGAATTGTGAAAAAATGAGTTTAAATGTATTTGGCTAAGGTGTATGTAAACTTCCGACTTCAACTGTGAGTCGATATTTGGGGTATCTGTACTTTACTTTACTATTTATATTTTTGACTACTTTTATTTTTACTCCATTACATTCCTAATGAAACGAATGTACTTTTTACTCCATACTTTTCCCCTGACACCCAAACGTACTCGTTACATTTTGAATGCTTAGCCGGCCAGGAAAATGGTCCAATTCACTCCCCTATCACGACAACATCCCTGGTTATCCCAGGGATGTTGAGTGTTGGAGTGTGCAACCGTAAAAAAAAAAACAACAACAAAAAGTTAATGGTGTCATCTGGTTTGCATAATATAAGGAATTTTGAAATTAATTATAATTTAACTTTTGATACTTAAGTATATTTAAAACCAGACTTTTATTTTAAAACCAGACTTTTACTCAAGTAGTATTTTACTGGGTGACTCACTTTTACTTGAGTCATTTTCTATTAGGGTATCTTTACTTTTACTCAAGTATGACAATTGGGTACTTCTTTCACCACTGTTAAGGAGGGGTTCTCAGCACCCCACCATAACGCCCTGACTCCATTGAGGGTAACACAGCAGAGGATATGTAAACCAGTATAGTTCATATAAACCTGTATAGGGTCACACTTCATTTGGATAGATGGATTTGGATAGATGCTCTACAGATGGTCCTACCATCAACAAACTGTCTGTTTAGAAATAACTGATTGCTAAACTTACGATTAGGTTTAGTGTTAGGGCTAGGGTTAAGTTTAGGGTTAGGATAGAGGTTAAGGTTAGGGTTTGGGTTTGGGCTAGGGTTAGTAGATAGTTAAAATGTTACTGATAGTCTGTAGACATCTACTGATGGACTATCCAAATAAGCCAGTATAGCTCTGCCTAGCAGTCAGGGACAGTAACTGGCTCTAGGAGAGATAACCTGTACTCATACCTGATGTCTGATACCCTACTCTAATCCAACAACAACACCATCCAACCCAGTGGAAGACAAACTGTGTTTCATCTCCGCGTCAAGGCACTGGACAGTGTTACCATATGAAATGTGACAGGATTTCTCTGTGGAGGCTTAAGTCATATGTAAGTATTCAATTGCAGACTGAGGATCATGGCCATATGGTCACAGAATACAACCTGACCAATATCTGACTGAAACAGACAAGAGACTGAACAGATAAATGTAATCTACAACATGTCTCGCCAAGGTCAAAATGAGCTCTTAACGCAAACACTAGATTTAAGTCTGAGCCTCCCGAGCGTGAAGGTGGTGTGGTCGGTAGGAAGGTCAGTCATGTTTAGTGTTTACAGTATACTCCAGGCTTTGAAATAGTTTTGCAGTGTGGAGTCTGCTCTGGGTCATTGTTTGTTTTGGATGTGTTTATACACCACACACAGTGTAAATGACTTGGGAGACGGTGCGAGGAGACTTACAGACATGAACCTGCATATAGTATCTGGTCATGTTTTTGCCTTGAATTCAGTCACAACCCGCTGGGCACAAATGTAATTTCAACACCTATTCCACGTTGGTTCAACGTAATTTCATTGAATTGAGGTGGAAAAAACTTTGATTCAACCAGTGTGTAACCGGTGGGAACTGTGACTATACGGTGGTGTGGATTCGGGGGTTACGGTACAGGGAACCTATGTTGATCATGCATTGTCACTAACATTTCTGCATCATTCAAAGTAATGTAAATACTAAATGGCAAAAAACAACGGATCAATTACAATAGCACCTGTTACTACAGATGTAGGATCTTAATTTAAGACAGTTTTCTACAGTAGGAAAATAATCCTGCAGCAACAGGAAATGTGAATTATTATGTGGATTATAATTCATTGATATTTTTTGTAGGGGTTGATAATTTTTTTACGTTATGGCAAATGAAGTCTGACATTTTAAACCTTGAAAACACTACAAGTTTGCATTGCCTGCGGTGCAGGAAAATTCTCCTCAACGAAAGAGTGATCAAATTAAGATCCTACATCTGTATGTAAACTCTAATTTATTGTTTTGCAATCTCAATTTTCATCAGATGTAAACATTTGCATGTATTATGTTTCTCTGAGATATAGCTCAAACAAGTGTAATGTGGATTCCCTTGACTAGGCCTATGTTTAGTTGAAAACCCTCTATACGGGGAAACTCACGTCCATGGATGTAGTGTATTTAATATGAGTATAGATCTCTCATGTCTATTAGGAGTCTCTGGTTGTGTCAATGGGGTCTTACTCTAGTCACTTACTTTGATTTCTGTCTCAAAAGGGGGTCACCACTGGAGTCTCTTGGCTGGAGGAAAACACAAGCAGGTGGAAGAGGGGGAGGGAGAGAGAGAGAAGGGAGGAGAGGAATAAAAGTGAAAAGGAGAAAATGAGGAAGATATTAATATCAGTAGGAAATTAAGAAATCTCACTCCTTCAATCGAAAAACGACAAACACAGTATTTCATTCCTGTTGGGTACCACCCTGTTATTGAGAAACAGTATTATGCTAGTAAATACTCTATGTCACAATGTGTGCTTGCGTGTGTGCATGCGTGAGTGCGTGAATGAGTGGGGTCACTTTCAAACAATTCTTCATTAGAGCAGCATCAAGTAGGTTGTTCCTCAGAGCTTATTTTCTTTCCATGTTTTAAATATCTTTGGATACATATTTAGCATCTCAAACGAGAATTCCCTTGATTAAACAAATAAGGGCACATTCAGAAAACTGTAATTGAGTTCAAATGTATTCTAGCTGCGCTCTAATTGCATTTAAACACCGTTCCACCCTAACCCTAGACCCACAGCTCCTTCTGCTTAATTACTGCCCTCTGAACACAAATCCCTCCGCTGTGGATGGAAAAATAAAAAACAGTGTAAGTTTTATGGCACGTTGTTAAAAAGAACTATAAACTTTTTTGGATTCAATATAAATAAAACCCCAGCCCCGAGTCGAGGGCTCAGAGAACACGCAGCACACTGAAATAACTTGTTGGAACATTGCACACCCCATCTCAAATAAAACGCCACAGATTAACACCAACATCCTGTGGCTTACTTCTGTCACTCGGTCTGCATCCCCCCCCCCCCTCCACTTTTTCTCTCCTTTTTAAAACATGGAGGGAAGAAAAGGCTAAATGTGTTTCCTGAAAGGAAGGAGAGGTGGAAAAAGCCCATCCTGCCCTTGGAATCACCACCGTGCGTCCTGTAAGAGCTACCCGCCACTGGCCTTTCTGCAGAGGCAGCAGAACTTCCCTGAGAGGAGAGGGGACTGTATGCCAACTCAAACAGGGCTCCCTCTCCATCTCCCGGCGGCCAGCGGCCCACGGGTTTGCTCTGCTCATTGCTGGTGCTTCCTGAGGGCTCGCTGCAGCTGGAGCTCTCTTAATAAAGGCAACAGGGAATGTCAGAGAGCTACTGTAATCTCACTAGCCTGCTCCTGTCAGCAGGACGTTCACAATCAAAGCAGAAACAACCCCACGCATTGTTTTTTCCACCAGCCCCATCCTAAACTTCCCACGAATCACAAAGACAGCACGGCGAGAGGGCAACCGCTGTTCCCTGATCTTGCCAAACAAAATGCCAGGAGACCGGGAATGACATTCAACTCTGGTTTAAAAATACGAGCAGTTAGAAAATGATTAGAGTCTTATTTTATTGTTGAGCGCCTGACACGGGAGAGGAAACCAGAACAATCAACCCAACTTACTTTTTTTCTGCTGAATTTAGAAACACTAATTAGTTTTGCTCTCATAAACCCAACCTGAAAACGACCAATTGGAAAGTGAGAATGAGACATACAGCAGAAACAAGTACTTGTCATTCTCCTATTAAAGTCCCACATCCACAACTTTACCGCAATGACTTTCACACTGCTCCCATGGTGAGCCGAATGTTACCCACTAAACGCAGTCACGTACTCATCTTGATAAGTTAATAGGCCTTTATGTAATCCTTTAGCAAGCCTTTTACAGAGTTTGTAGGAAAGTATTACTGATCTAGAGAGCCACATCAAACCCAGTTTGAGAGGCTTGGTTCAACAGATGTCTGAACAACCAGGCTGACCTCAGTACCAGCTGGGCTCTACCATGAACCAACCAGGGCCTGACAGAGAGAAAGTTACCTGTTCGCAGCTGCCTGGTTTACATGAATTTCCTGTTTCAAGGGTATCGAAACCACTATATCCCTAGTACCCATTGACTAACAACTGGGACCTGTACCTTCCTGTGCTAGCCTATCACGCAGCGCATTCTCTTGCCAAGTCGTGTGGGTTTCATGTTTAGTTTGTCATAAGAAATGAATGATAAACTTGTCTTCAGGAATTTTCACTGCTATTCCGCCAGCAAACAGCAGAGTGTTTCATCACTGTCGGGCCTAAGACTGATGGCCTGTCAGAACCTTCCCCTGCTCTCCGGCTACAGCTTGTGGGCTGGGAAGTGGCTAAAAAAAGGCCACGGCTACACTTCCCTGGCTTGCGCTTTTTACCGGGAGTAATTCTCAGATGCCAGGTCGCTGCCAACGTCCTTGCAGCCAATGGCAGAGAGGCCAATAAGTTCACATTAACTGCAGAGTGTAACTGCGCTGAACATCTGCTCATGAATGAAAGCGCTGCCCACTAACTCAGCGAGYTGAGGCCTGCTGATGAAAAATTCAACGCTCTCCTCGCTGGGACGCATGTTTTGCGCTATTCTCCTGAGTCCCCAAAATTATATTAAGAGAATTTCAGTGCGGCCCAGTGTATCTGAGAGAACAGCTGGTGCTGAAAAGGGATCTGCTGCTCGCCGGGAGCTCAGGGACTTCACACGGGATCAGCCTTCTCGTACACCATTTGTCCTTGAAGGAAAAAAATCTGTGTTAAGCACCCAGGTAATAATAAGAAAGCAACAGCTACATTTAGCTGATTACACTACCCATGTGTGCAAAACCAGACTGAGAATAACCAATGAAGACATGAATTGAAATGGGGGGGGGGGGGCGGACAAAAGGGCAATTGTGACAATAAGTAGCACCCTCTGGAGACATCTGCATACTGTAACACTTCTCCTTTGTTTGGCTAGTTTCCTGATTGGAACTCATTAATTTGATAACTAGGGGGAATCTACCCCCTACCAAACCAACATGGAGGTAGAAAGAGGAGTAGACCCATCCAATACAGTACATGGGCACCACAACAATGTGATGAAGTGAAGAAATGATTTACCCCAAATTACCTGGTCACATGCAGTCTTCCACTTATACTGAGCAAATTTGAAATATCTCTTCTCATCAGATGGTGAAATAGCCTCTGTTAAAAATAATACATTTAAGGAAGTGAGGATTCTAACCAAAATCTAAAAATAAAAGTTTACGTTACATTTGGTGATTTCACTTCTGTCTTCCTTTAAAACGGAGATGCTAGGCATCACTTCACTGATCCAAACATGTGGCACACACAACGACACACAATCATTCATTCTCTCCAAATGCTTTTGTCTATTGCTTGTCACATATCTCTCAGATCACCAAGTTGTCATTCCTCCAAAAACGCAGTTTCACTTAGGAACACTTGTGTGGGACAAACTCACTATTACGTTTACAGACGAGAGAACTACTAATTTACTGCTGGGCTTCCTGTATGTTCCGTTTAGAGAGAAATTATGGCATATGAAGGAGTTATACAGTATTTAAATTATCATGATGTTACAACCCCCTCCCCGAAGACTATGTGGGTGAGTAAAAATTATTTTACAAGACATTTGGCTGGTGACAAATCACAGCACTTTGTCTAACTGACACCATGCCTCCTTCCTTCTTCAACCTCCCAACTTCACATGGTGATAGGAAATCACACATTACCACACTGACAAACAATTACAACCATGTCATTAACGAAAACCCTCCCTGAGCCAGCGCTTTGCCAGACAGACACAAAGCATGATAAACCTGACAACACAACATGTCTTCATGATGTCGTAGAATAAACATAGGTTTGACCAATCATGACACTAGGACATACATCCAATTTGGACAGGAATCAAATTGGGTGGGTTGGGTGTCAGTGCTTTGTTTAACAAAAGTATCATTACCACAGTCCCAAACAATCATAAGTTGGTTCCAAAATGTTAAACTAATATCAAAGCCAGAAGGTAGAGAACTCAATTCCTCACTTTATATTAAAAGTCAACCTTTTAGAACAGTTTTCCCATTAAAAGGACTTAATCAGATATTAAGCATTAGTATCTCTTTTAATCTCCAAGTGTCAGCTGGCAAATGAAAAAAGCTAGCCTCTGTAAATATGACTGCTTACTTCTAACACAAGCATTGTTGACACGTAATGTAATTTCAGCGGGACATCCAAATGAAAGCACTACGGGGTAATATAATGCTCTTAATGAGAATTMTTTCCMGCTCGAGACCTTGSCGAGATAGCCATAATGCATKGCTTCTYTTTTTAATAAAATAATTGTTACAGTTATTAAAGATGAATCTCATCAGAGGCAAGATGACAAAATAATTCATTACCAAAACCCAGGCTTTAAATAGCTGCAAATTAAAATTCCCCTGAAAATATGCTTCCTGATAAATGGGATCGTTATTTCATATAAATATTGGATATAGTGTGCCCTTGAAAGGAAAGAAATATTGCAACTGTCCATTAAAAAGTTTGCAGTATAAACCAATGAACAGTTTAATCAATAACAAAAACACCAACAATACCCATACTTTAATTATTGCTACAAATCCGTTAAATATGTCAGGATGTTAGTCTACCCAAAGCTAATTTCTGACACATGGATCAGAGGAAGAAAAGTATTTAAGACTCATATAGATGTAGGATCTTAATTTGAGCCAGTTTGCTACAGCAGGAAAATAATCCTGCAGCAACTGGAAATGTGAATTATTATTTGGATTTGAATGAATGGACATGTTTGTAGGGATTGATACATTTTTCTTAAGGGAAATTAAGTCTGAAATTTCAAAGTGGAAATTACAAACTTCAGAAGCCTTTTTAAACCGCATTGCAAGAAAGTTCTCCTGCAACAGGGTGATCAAATTAAGATCCTACATTTGTAATAACTCCTACATATGGGTGTTAACAAGGTAGACCACCGAGCTATTGCCTACACGGAGGTGCCCACGTCCCTCTGAGCACGGGGAAACACAGAAAACCATGGGGAACCTTGGACTTACTACTCCCACCAGTACATTCATGTGTAAAACAGAGAATGTTTTGAGGCCTATGGTTCCACTAACTCTCCCCTGGTCTCTCCCCGCTCACAGCTCTTCTCAAGCCTTATTTGTGTATTCAAAAGAAATAATTTACAGTGATGGCATGGAAACTTCCCAGCATGCCTTTTAACCTGTCGTTTTTCACYCTCTTCACAGCAGGCTGTCCAGAGGAAATGCTTTATTAAGATCCCGGAGACATAAAGAGCCAGGGTGACTTACTCCTGCATTACTGTCTAAAAGGTAAAGTTATTTAGACCAATAAAGCACTAATATATTGTTTTAGTGGAATTACACAGAAGTTATCTCTACCTTAATAACATCACCGCAACCCCTAATGTTGTTGAGATCAATAAAGCCTATTAAAGTAATGACCTCAACACAGATAACGCTGCATACTGGCATTACGAAGCACAGAGAACAACTGAAGTCAAATCACAAACCATTCTAATACGGTTCAAAATGTGACCCGTTTCAGGAAGCTAGGTGTATGTTGCACGTCACTACTTCACAGGAGAGGCATTTGAAYGTCTTTTTTCGTATTTTATCAAAATGCTTTTTTTGGCAGAAATGCCTTCTGGAACATGTGAACTTGTATGTGCCTTAATAACACAATTGTATTCCCTATGTAAATACAAATGAAAGTGTTAAATTACAAGCCAAGTTGGTTTAGCTATGGAAAAATACAGGAACCTTCCCGCTAGCCATGACTGGCTGAGATAATGGATGGGCTGGACATGCCGGGAGATGAGAGTGGATTGGTCTGCCATGAAGCATGCTTCTGTCTATAACGTTAGCTGCTCAGTATGTGTTGATCATCCTTTCTAGAGCAGCTTCTTTTTGTTTTTACAACATTAGCTGTCGAGAACTACAAAAGTTGTKACTTTTCTCAACAACATTGATGCCCTGAATTTAGCAGGCGCTATCGACAGATCAGTTGGAAAAAGTTGTGATGGGCTAGTTGCACTGCTAATTATAGCCTAATGTTAGTTAGCTAGCTAACATTGAACCTAGTCGGTTAGCTTTAGCTACTTGCATATTCATACTACAGCTACCGTATGATAATACGTTTGTATTGGTAGCAGTATGAGTTTGTTTATTCCGGTTCATTGTTTAGCTAGCTAGCTACATGTCTAAACAAGAGACTCTACTTCGCCAGATGATTACATGACCCATCAAGTTAGCAAGGTGTGTCTGGGGGTGATTATGGCCAGCTATTGTATTTGATGAACATGTGTACATGTCTAGACAATAGTGACCCATCCACTTAGCTAGATGTGGCTGGGGGGAGGTTATAGCATTTCCTTCACATGACCCATAAATTTAGACAAGTGTGTCTTGGGTAAGCGTAATCTAATAATTATCAAATATTCGTATCTGGAAACTTTGTTTTTGATATTGCTACTAAGCAAATACGCTAGTAACCATTTCACTGTACCATTTTAACCTTCTGTGTCCTGTGCATGTGACAAATTCACTTTTATTTGATATAGAGTGTGTTTTACCAGAGATGGTAAAGTGAAGAACAACATAACCTGCACCAAAGTCAGATTAGGATATAGGCCAAGGACTTCCTTATTGTAGACTACTACTGTTACCATATTTAGCCTTGGAAACTTTGGTTGTTTACTACACTACTAACTCTGTTTAGCACATGGCCTCACATGTGAATCTTTAAAGAGATGGGTGGGGCTAAAGCTTAAGAGGGTGTGAATGATGCTGAATGGGTATAGACAAAGAAGAGCACCAAAACATTCAAGGGGCATTTTCTCCAAAATGGGGTTACAAGTTTATCAACATTCAAAGCAGAATGACTTTCCCTTTTTCCTCAACTGTAGTGTATGATATACCGTTTCTAGCTCTGAGTCTCTACTTTTATCCAATGTAAAAAAACACAATTTCAAAATTTGCTACATTGGACTGAATCCAGGTGGTGGGTCACAAATGTGAACATGATGAATAGCTAATGCTGTGCCCTAGGAACTAGTTTATGACACACTGATTTAAAAGGGTAGTGTGTGAAAAAGGCCTCCTTCTAAACCTCAGGATGGTGATGTCAGAGAGTTGACCTGTTTCTTTCCTGTCGGAAAACGCTCTCTCTCTTGCAGGCCATAGAATAAGGAGTTGAGGTTCATATAAGCCCTCTGTGGTAGAACCCTGTATGATGTGGAATCAGTAGAGCTCTCCAAACCCACACCTCCCGCAGCCAGCTCCTACACCATTCAGATGGGATCATTCCTAGCAGTGTCCACCAGGTGATGCACTAAATCAACCTAAATCAGCATCTGTCCATCAGCCCCTGAGGTGAACGATGACCACTGTTCATCCACTCCCACGGGGTCACCTCCTCCCCCAGTCACCATGACAATACAGGAGGAGAAGGAACGTGCATACAGCAGCATCATCACACTCCTGTGCTGCAGCTTAAATCCAATCAGATTCACAGTCAGTGATGGGAGATACTTAAGGAATTGAAGGAACCTCACGAATCATATATAAGCAATGTTATGAAATAAATTCAAGGTATAGTCCTGACAGACTAAATATGGCTATTGTTTAATTCAGTAGTACGAACATCAACACAGATTTTGTAATTGTTCTAGAGGTGTCACAGAGAGAGTTTGATAAGYTTATACAGACTGGTCAACAGAGAGGATGTGGTGAAGCATACAAATGGTTGAAGAGAAAACACTAGTGCGTGCGTCTGTTGTTAGTGTACAGACATATGGATTGCAGCACAGAGAAACACCACAACTCAAACCACAGGAAAGACTGTTTTGATGTTACATCTATCAGCAGGATAGGTGATGAAAAAAATACTTTTGTAAGACAGAAAGTGTTAAAGAAAAGTCCCTTTGCAGGGTTTCATTTTGTTGCGAGATGAATTCAGAGGTTCAGGCAGAGGAATGACACTCAAAACATAAACAACAGAAATAACAAGAGCCTTTTAAGAAGTTTCAATTGACTCTCACATCAATGCATTTGTGAAGACCACTTTAGGTAGATAACTGTCTGGGTAACCGGAGAAAGGCAGTATGCCACTCAACAACAAAGCTTTTTTTCATCTCATCTTTCTAGTTTGCACCAACTTAAGCATTCACATATGGTTATCCTATCTCTACATTTTCACAACCCAACTAACTGTTGATATCCCCAGTTACACAATGAAGCCATTTCACAGAGGTCAACAAGCTGGCAGCCGAGCACCATGAGGTGGGGAAATCCCTACTTTTCTTTACATCACAGCTTTAAACAGATTACACCTCTATTTTTTTCAGGGAAGACAAACAGGTGTGAATAATAGTGTGACTAAGGGAGTATTGACAACAGGAGAGGAGTCATGTCTCAGCTGGAGGGTCTTTGGTTACTCCAGAGGACTAAATCCAGGGGTTATATCTGCACTGCACAACGCTGTCCTCCTTCCTGCAGGGTCCACAGTCAGGCCCACTGCTGTCCCACACAGACCGACCGACCACTAGAAACCTGAGACGATCCAAGCAGCACAAAGGGAGCGCACAGAGGTGATGATTGTGAATAATACCTCTGCAAAATGATCATCTTTGACAGTATAATATTACCGAACAATAAATAAATGGGGCTAATAAGGGAAAGAGAGAGAGAGAGCAAAAGAAAGAAAGTAAAGTGAGAGGAGAGGATATCTGCCGCCAGCCTCAAAGTGAAAGCATAAATAAAGTGTGGCGCAGATCTTTTACCTTCTTCAATTATCTGGCTTTTGACATGCAAGCTGAGCACAGTATAATTAACATCTCTGGAGATAATGGGGTCGCTACTCACTGATCAATCTCACACATATATTATCTGCCTCTTACCAATCTATGCTCCCTCCGTTATCATGAGAAGGGAAAAACACCACTATGGCATTTGCCTTTTAATAATTCTCTGAGATTATGCTTTATGTCAGCTCCAATAGGGCCCATCTTCCAAAACGTAAATTAGGGCTGAGATCCAACAGATATCTATGGTAAATACACGAGCTGATGCAACGCTATCTAACTTGTTTTTTGCATGCCTATTCATGCAAGATCGAATAGTATCCTCTTAATCAATTACTCACTGAACATATCACTAAATTAAAATTGCATTTAGCCCTATTCCCCATAGCCAATAACATTAAATCATTGGCCTAGTAATCTTTGCACTGAGGTAAGTGTCTTTGAGAAGTCATCTTCTCAGCCCAATATTCTCAGGCTCATCTTGTAAAAGCTGCTAGCCACACCCTCTGACCAAGATAACACCTGGTTCGCCACTAAACCTGCCCTCAAGTGATTTATTTTGGTCCCACAAAGTATTTGGTTAAAAAAAGAGTAAAATCACCAGGAATTCAGCAAAAAAAAAATTGAATGTAAACTTACATTTTTTATCAAAATGTGTATTTTGGCAGAAATGCCTTCTGGAACATGTGAACATTCATGTGMCWTAATAACAAACTTGTATTCCATCTATAAATACGAATACAATTGTTAAATTATGAGCCTAGTTAGTTTAGCCACGGGGGAAAAACAACAACCATCCCGCAGCCATACATGAGATAATGAGTGGGCTGGATATGCCGAGAGATGATTTCAGATTGTTCTGCCATGTAGCTCGCTTCTGTCTATGACATGAGCTGGTCAGTATGTGTAGGTAATCCTTTCTAATGCTGTTTTATTTTAAAGATATCACATAGTAGAGCTGCATAAGTGTTGCTCTCGCTAGCTAATGCTACATGTATGATCTGTGTAGTAATATTATTCGTATCTCATAGCCATTTGCATTGCTAGTTATAGCCTAATGTTAGTTAGCTAACATTGAACCTGGTTGGTTAGCTACATGCAGATTCATGCAAGGTAGCAACGCTATGAGTTGGGATTATGGTTCATTGTTTAGCTAGCTTGCTACATGTCTAAACAAAAGACTCCACTATGCAAGTAACCATTTCAATAGAATGTTCATGATGTCACTGCGACAACTGTCCTTAGACGTCGCTGGTAAATTCGCAGAATAACTGACAAATTTACGAACTCGCAACACCCATTGAATATGGCCCGTGTCAGGAAACATTGGCAAAAAAGTATAATTAAATTGTTGCCAGCAGCACAGTTGCAGTCACCAACGCTCTGTATAGCATTAAAAACATCCTGACCAGCTTTACTAGGGTGAGTAAAATGGTCCGAGTGAGCTGCTCTGTGTCTAGAAGTAACTAGCAAGCTAGTCAGCTTGGGTGCTTGACTCCTGTTGTTAGGTCAGAATGCTAAAACCTACTCTATCATTCTAAAAGGCTAATTGATCATTAGAAAACCCTTTTGCAATTATATTAGCACAGCTGAAAACTGTTGTTCTGCTTAAAGAAGCAATAAAACTGGCCTTCTTTAGACTAGTTGAGTATCTGCAGCATCAGCATTTGTGGGTTCGATTACAGGCTCAAAATGGCCAGAAACAAAGCACTTTCTTCTGAAACTCGTCAGTCTATTCTTGTTCTGAGAAATGAAGGCTATTCCATGAGAGAAATTGACAAGAAATGGAAGATCTCGTACAACGCTGTGTACTACTCCCTTCACAGAACAGTGCAAACTGGTCTAACCAGAATAGAAAGAGGAGTGGGAGGCCCCGGTGCACAACTGAGCAAGAGGACAAGTACATTAGAGTGTCTAGTTAGAGAAACAGAGGCCTCACAAGTCCTCAACTGGCAACTTCATTAAATAGTACCCGCAAAACACCAGTCTCAACGTCAACATCCGGGAAGCTGGCCCGTTTCATTGCTTCTTTAAATCAGCAAAAGTTTTCATCTTTGCTAACATAATTGCAGAAGGTTTTTCTAATGATCAATTAGTCTTTTAAAATGATAAACTTGGATTAGCTAACACAACGTGCCTTTGGAACACAGGAGTGATGGTTTCTGATCATTAAAAAGTAGCCGTTTCCAGCTACAATAGTCATTTACAACATTAACAATGTCTACACTCTATTTCTGATCAATTTTATGTTATTTTAAATGGAGAATAAAAAGTGTTTTTCTTTCAAAAACAAGGACATTTCTAAGTGACCCCAAACTTTTGAACGGTAGTGTATATATCTAAAAACATTTTTTTTAAATGTAACCTTCATTTAACTAGGCAAGCCAGTTAAGAACAAATTCTTATTTACAATGATGGCCTACMCYGTCCAAACCCGGACGAGACTGGGCCAATACAGCCTGGATTCGAGCCACTGAAATGCAGTGCCTTAGACCGCTGCGCCACTCCGGAGCCCATGATATACCATTTTCTAGCGCTGAGTCTCTACTTTTATCCAGTGTTAAAAACACAATTTCAAATTGTGCTACATAAGACCAAAACGAGCCGGTCGGTCACACGTAGATTAATTGAGAAAAGTTAATTATTATGTGACATAAAACATGTGTCAGTGCTTGTTAGGCACATGGATGGACATTGTCAAGAGGTGGACCACAACAAGCATAGCTCCACCACTTCCCTTACAGATCCAAAGCYACCACAACAGACTCAGTAGAGGCTGTCCCAGTCTAAATAGTGTTGCTCTCTCAGGTTATTTACCAGAGAGATTCTTTGAAAACAGCTGGAGCTGGCCAAAAGCCCTGAGACGTGTATCTAGTTGTTGTTTGGATTATTTCTATCCGCCTGTCAATGGCAGGATCACATCTCTGGAGATGGAGATGTGCCCTGTAGGAACTCACTAATACACTGCACCCAGAGAGAGAAGAGAGAGGCAGAGTTCACTGGAGCACCCTGCACGTTATCCACTCCTCCAGGGGTGCTAAATGAAGATGAGGAGTACAGTCTCTGCTTCTATTAAGGGTCAGCTGCAAATACAATAAAGCTGATTATTGTGGAAAACAGACAATAATATAACCTAGATATTTTCTGGATAATCAAGTAGGTATTGCATTCTATGTGTCTTCGCAACATTACAGCCTGGCAGAATTCAGAYGAAACATCCACATAAAGCATAAGAAAACAAAGATAGTCGTTGTTTATGATAAAGTAGACCAATTTAGAGTCACCTTGTTACATCAATACCAGTGTAAGCCCACATTCTGATTTGCATGAACACCAGTGTTCCAAGTATTAATTTTATGAGAAATAATGAGATGTGAGCTACTGCTTAACTCCCACATTGTAAGTGTTAAGCACAGCCTCCTAAGTTCTACATTATCTCTTGAAGCATGAGGCGGTCAGTATAATATCTCACTACTTAAGAGAAGTGATCCATGAACAAAATGGAGATACAATATCTTTTTTTATTTGTAAGCCTCATTAAAGCCATTAACCTTATATACTACCAGCCATGATGCGAATGTTGCAAGAGCAGCCTCAATTATTATCACCGTTTTGAAGATACATTTCTGAATGACAACTGTTCCTTTTATTTACCAATATCAATAAGAAGCACTGACAACGAAATCAAAACATCACTGACAATGAAATTGCACAATAACAAAGTATGAGCAACACTGCAATTTAAAAGAGACTCAATTGATTGCAAAATGGAGGATGACATATAAAAAAAATTCCCTTCCTTTGCCACTGTTGCTAAGGAGGTTCAGTGAGCTACTTAAGTGTATTAACGCGATGCTGCCTGGAGACCGGATGGTTTATCACTTTGCACACTCTCAACAAATGTGCGTTTTATGTGGCAGGTCTGAGTTGAGACTCTGGTGTCCAGCCGTAAGGCAGCTAATAAAAAACGACCTTTGAAACCTGTGTGGACTAGTACCGACATGACACCACCGAGCAGGCAGGCGTCAATGTGGCTCACCTTTTCACCATGCTCACTAGCTGACAACACCCTCTGCCTCCAGACTAGCAGTATGGCTACAGGACAACAGGACTCAGACAGGTGAAAGTCAATGTGTGTGGAGAAAAAGTTGTTAGAAGTAATATATTTAAAATTGCAAGATCCACCAGGTAAATAATTTAATCAATTAAGTGTAACAGTA
Organism: Salvelinus sp. IW2-2015; assembly: GCF_002910315.2. Lineage (NCBI taxonomy): Eukaryota > Metazoa > Chordata > Actinopteri > Salmoniformes > Salmonidae > Salvelinus > Salvelinus sp. IW2-2015. The sequence continues at coordinate 13,723,560 of NC_036851.1, read as the reverse complement.
AACACACACACTTTTTGCTTTCGGTAAAGAGATTACTGTATTGGAGGGTGACAACACTGATAATTACACAGTACCTACACCATACAATATAATTATGGAGATTTAAACATCTGACACCCCTTCCCTTCCGTTTTACAAGCCAAGCGGAATTCCTGGCAAGGTCTACACACCCTCTTAGGCACGCGCACACACACACATGAACATACACTCTGTGTGTGTATCGGAACACACTCTTAAAGGCCCAGTGAAGTCAAAAATGTGATTTTCCTGTATTTAATATATGTTTCCACACTATGAGGTTGAAATAATACTGTGAAATTGTGAAAAGTATGATAATGTTCATTCTAGTGTAAGATATTTTTGAAAAGACAGCTTGAAATTTCAGCCTGTTTCAGTGGGATGGAGTTTTGGCCTGCCTGGTGACATCACCAGGCGGTAAATTAAGACGGAGAGTTCCAAACCCCTCTGCCAACAAAAACTAGTTTTCAGCTTTCCCCTCCCTACTCAGACCACTCCCAGACAGTCCTAGCAAAATTCATGCTTGAGAAATTGCTCTTTGCTAAAAACCCTTTTTTTGTTAATTTCTTTACCATTTTCATTGAAAACAATCACAGTAAGGTATTTAACTGTTACCCAGAAATGATTTGATACTGAGATAGAAGTGGCTGCATTGGACCTTTAATGTTTCCCACTCCCTTTTTAGTGACCTGTGCTAACCTTGGGCCCACCTCCCGAGGCAGAACAGGAAGCCGTGCTGAGTGAGTGCTGCTGAGTCAGTCTAGGCCCAGCCTCTCAGCCTCTAGCCTCCCAGTCTCTTACACAATGCAGCCTGCCTAGAGCAGGGGCCTCCCAGCACCTGCCTCAGAACTCTTTGAGATGATCAAACCTTGGGGGGGGGGGGGGGGGGGGCACATCCTGCGTGAAACCGCATCCTGAACAGCATCACCGCGTCTCACGGTAAATAAATACTCTCTCCTCACAAAGCTTCCGTCAACTGTCACTGCCTTGGCTCCAATCACCTTCAAGTCCAAACAGGAAAGTGCAGAGAGGCGAGGGAGATGGCAGATACGAGCTTTAATTTGCTTCTCGCTGCAGTTTCACCTTGGCGGCGGTGCTTCCTATTCTCCTGCTCCGCCAGCTGCCCGGGGTCTGTCCCGGACCCCTAGCCCTTCCTGTCATCCTTCATTACCACATCATCCATGGGGAGGTGGCGGCCATAAAGCCGGCAAGTCACCATTAGGTGCAACTCGGACCGTTTAAGAAGCACGCTGCACAGATACTTGAGGCCAAACACGGGGCTCCTGTAGTAGCCTAGCGAGCCTGTAGCGTACAGCAGCACAGAGACAGTTGACTGTATTATTAAGCATTATCAGATATACATTATCAGAGGAGATACAGCTAAACAACAGAGCATGACAACGGCGACATGACAACAAGCTCACCATTGACAAATTGCTTTCTGTTGCACTGCAGACAGGCTGCATGTGTGATTAACTTATTAAATGAAGGGGTATGATTAGGCAGTTCATTCTTCATRACGCTGAACATGACACGTTACATAAGAGGGGTACACAAGAAAATCAAAAAAATCTACTTGAGAATGATGTTTATCTATATTGACTTGAAAAAGTTATATTTGGTTTGATTGTGTCACCAGAATCTGAAACAAACATCATCACAATGGCTGTCCTACTCCAGCTCTTGCTTAAATGGAGAGAGCATCCAGACCTTCGGTACCTCAAGCACTCCTTACACTGTTTTATTACATTTGAATGAGTCAAGCTGAAAAGTGCATGCAGCTGCTGACTCTAGCCCATCTCTGCTCTGCCAATTTTTACAGCATTGTCCACCAGGCTTGAAACATCCTTGTGTGTGTGTGTGTGTGTGTGTGTGTATGTGTGTGTATGTGTGTGTGTGTGTGTGTGTGTGTGTGTGTGTGTGTGCGTGCTGAAAGTGTCTTACATGACCCATAATCTGTTGATGCCGGACTTGTTGGTAACTATTTCAAATCTTTATAGTTATGCTGTATTTTCATTGCCAGAAAACAGGGGAAGGCAAAACATGACATGCAGTTACTCCGATAGAAAAGCTCTGCCCAATTAGAACTTTCAACTGTGGTCTGACGTCATCACTTCTCAACATAGATGGGAGACAGGACAGGACACGAGCTGAGAGACGCCAGAAGAAGGAGCAGATAGTTATTTTCAGATCATTATTTCCACTCAAATCAGTGGAAAAGCCAGGCATATGAAATKTACTCATCCATGGGATTAAAGGAAAGGTTCACCCATTTTGAATGTTATATTGTTTTTGTGTATCTCGGAGTGATGTTCTGTCGATTCCCTGGGTCAAGTCATGTTTTTATGTGTATCTGAGTTATTGGCGTTCAAGCAGGCAGAAATTCGTCCGGTATGACGTAGCACTGTGATAAAGTCGCTCTCACTACACTGAAAGTTAAAACCTCTTAGTGATCCCTTCGCGCGCCAATCCCCTTAGCGGGATCGATTTGACAACATCCAGTGAAATTGCATTGCGCCAAATTCAAACTACAGAAATACCAATATTCAAGATTCACAACAATATAAGTGTAATACATCAAAATAAAGCTTAACTTCTTGTTAATCCAGCCGCAGTGTCAGATTTCAAAAAGGCTTTATGGGGAAAGCAGACCATGCGATTATCTGAGGACAGCGCCCCGCATACAAACACATGAAAATMATTTTCAACCAGGCAGGTGGCGAAACAAAAGTCAGAAATAACTATATAATAAATGCCTTACCTTTGAAGATCTTCTTCTGTTGGCACTCCAAAAAGTCCCAGAAACATCAGAAATTGTCCTTTTGTTCAATAATGTCCTTCTTTATATCCCCAAATTGTCAATTTATTTGGCGCGTTATATTCAGAAATACACCGGTTCCAACTCGCCCAACATGACTACAAAGTATCTAATAAGTTACCTGTAAACTCGGTACAAACATTTCAAACAACGTTCCTAATCCAACCTAAGGTATCCTAAAACTTAAATAATCGCTAAAATTTAAGACGGAATATACTGTGTTCAATACCGGATAAAAACAACGTGAAGCGCGCTCCAGTTCACGCGCATCAAAACAGTAGAGTCCACTTGGCTTGACACTTACAAAGAACAGCCTTACTTCTCCATAGCTCAAAAGAAAAACATCAACCAATTTCTAAAGACTGTTGTCATCTAGTGGAAGCCATAGGAACTGCAACCAGGTTTCTATTAAATAGGGCTTCCCATAGAAAACACAGTGACCTCAAAAATCTTTTTCCTGGATGGTTTGTCCTCGGGGTTTCGCCTGCCAAATCAGTTCTGTTATACTCACAGACATTGTTTTTACAGTTTTAGAAACTTTAGAGTGTTTCCCATCCAAATCTACCAATTATATGTATATCCTAGCTTCTGGGCTTGAGTAACAGGCAGTTTACTTTGGGCACGCTTTTTCATCCGGACGTGAAAATACTGCCCCCTATCCCTAAGAAGTTTTAATAGGAATACGGCTTTCCGATCACGAAAACGTCTATTATATATGTCAGATTTCAATACTGGCCGATATCATAACTCTGGAGGATGTCTTCTCTCAAATGAGCGATTGATCCTATTTTTGCGATATTCCTACATCAAGAAATTTGTAATTTAACGGAGGGTCTAGTCTAGCACATTGTTCCTATTTGTCTGCCTCTTTAGTCCAGGGTGCACTGCATGGTGCCGTTGCCAGAGATATTATAGAAAGGAGATAGAAATCCAATGAATGAAGTAACGTATAACGCCCCACCCAGCAGACATTCGACCAATCGCATTGCCGTTGTCATGCTGCGTCCCGTGGTTGCTAAGCTAATCGTCATACAATCCCTTCTCAAAGTCAGTGTATATGACGAGATACAAACTTTTGAGGAAAATAAGCACGTAATGTAATGATTCCAAAGCTATACGATACCACAGATAGCAAGTTAATTATCTCACATCTCTGAAAATATTTGTAATGTGGTACTTCTTGTTGACGAAATTCATGCTAATGTTTTTTTAGCTAGTGCCCAATAGACTCCCATTCACTCCTTGAAGGAGAGCGCTCCTTGTCCCAGAATTGCCCAGAATGCACCGCGTGGCCCATTCACGTAGCCTCGGCAATGTTTTCCATCTCCACAAAAGTATATCTGCTGTTGTGAATGTTAGAGTCCACTCTGTAAGCCACATCGATCTGCAGGTTGAACAGACTCCTAAATTGATAGTGCAGTTTGTTTAGGCGATTTTACAGCTAACTAGCTGTGTTACATGCTGATATTGTCTTTGGTATTATTGTGTGTAGTTACGTTTGCTAGCTAGGTACCTAGATAGCTAGACAGCCAGCCCATAGAGAGCATTGCATTGTGGATTTTGTTGTCGACTTCCAGAACGATTTTACATGTTGCTACCAAACTTATTATAATGCCAAAATGAAGCACTTGTTCACAAAGAAAATATTTATCTTACATATAAGTGTTATTTAACACAGTAAATTAAAGGAATTGGTGGTTTTGGGTGGATTTTTCCTTTAAGGTTATGTAGAAACACCATGCACTGAGTGAGTGATGCACCTTAATTCAACGTTTAGTGCCATCTGGATCCTATTGGGTACAGTACTATTTTAACATCTTATCAGGAATCCGTTGAGCAGTGATTAAGCTAGGTTACTGATCTGATAAGGCCCGCCTGCTCTCTACAGTGGAAGTCGTGTTAAGTGGGCCGTATGTTGAGCTGCTGTTAAATGTGTTTTGAGGTCTGCCATGCCGGTCAGGTGGCTACAGGCTACACCACACAGTGTTCAATCCATGCCTGAGGAGCAGACTCACTGGGCAGACACATTACTTAAAGGGCAACATCTCACTGAGCACGCCTCGACCTGCCCGAGGGGGGTGTTTGTGTGTCGTGAGTGTGTGTTTGTATCAAAGTGTGTATGTCCTAATATGTACTGTGTGTGTGTGTATGTGTCTGTGAGAGGGAGCCCTATATCCTGAGGATTCTTAGTTGTTGTTCATTTCCTGTTCAGAGACAAAATAAGCACATAAAGGCCAAACCGCGCTCTTCCTTGGCCTTCAACCACATCAGAGTAGTTTTCCACACAAGTGGCTAACCACAGATAATTATACAATTAAAATTATTTTCTGCGTCCATCTGATCTATTTTGCCATTAGAATGACACTAGAGCATTGAGGCCTCACTCGCTCTTTCCCTGAGCAAAACCCTCTCCTCTTGATCACACAACTAGACAGAAACCTCCGCAACAGAAGAAAACGCTAACTGAGCTGTGAGGAATAGGGGGTCTATTTGTTCAGCAGGATGTTAATGAATAAAGCAGGACCCAGTGGCATTCAGTATGAACCACCGTTTTCATAGGGCCACAAGGAAATGGAGAGGTTCATTTGACTGTTGGTTTAAATTAACCTTCAGTTACTGAGAGAAAAGGACCTGAGTGACATTACTATTTTCTAAGACAACACTCCCTTACGCTTGTCGTACTTGACATAAATTATTCATTATGACAAAGAAAAGCAGAGCTAAACAAATAAGTCATAAATTAAAGGTCAATACCGACCGGCATTGTAAGATAAATCAAATAAGAATTCATACATACATGATGATTGTGATCATTTCACAAAATGTTACTGTTGAATATGCCTTTGTAAGCAAAACTACAGAGAAAGGGAATAGAGGAGAAATGTATTATATCCATGTCTTATCTATACTGAACAAAACTATAAACGCAACATGCAACAATAACAAAGATTTTAATGAGTTACAGTTCATATGAGGAAATCAGTCAATTGAAATTCTATGGATTTCACATGACTGGGCAGGGGCGCAGCCATGGATGGGCCTGGGAGGGCATAGGCCCACCCACTTGAGAGCCAGGCCCACTGACTGGGGAGACAGTTTTTTTCCCCACAAAGGGGCTTTATTACAGACAGAAATGTTATTAGGCCCATAATAATGTACAGCGCATGCACATATAGGATGTCTCGTACTGGGAATAAATGAATTCTACTTTCACCCATGTCACTTAATTTGGACTAAGAAAATACACTTGATGACACTGTCAAGAAGCATTATGACCATTATAATAGTATAAACCAGATAGCCTATCAGGTACAWGGCCTTAAGTCGGTCATTAGTCACAAAGAGGGTGTCTTGTCCTGCTCCTGAAATCTGCTCCTACACCTACATAAGAGTTTTGACACTCTTATGTAGGTGTCATAACCAGCCATAAAATAACACAATATTTGTTACAACAGGTATGTGTCATGACAGTGTTATCACCATATTATGACAGGTTATGAAAAGTTATGTCAGACATTGTGACATTATGTAGTACTCGCAAGACCACATATTGAGTGTCTAGGTCTTGTCTAGGTGTCGGATACATTTGTCCTCGGTCTTGATTCGGTCTCGGACAGTGAGGCCTCCTAATTTCTTCCCGAGATCAGCCGAGACCAGCGGAGTAAAAAAAAACATAATTATCAGCTTCCATTCAGTCAGTGCATAAAACTGTGTGGCCAGGCAAAATATATACACTCCTTTCTTAACATTAATATCTTAACAGCCTTTATATCTATTATAGACATGTTTGAGCAGTGGTGAATCTATAGGCCTTCAGTGTGTGACAGATTTGTGATTCTGAAAGGACAACACCCGTAATACCAGAACACTCAAGTAGGAGGTGAACTTTTTGTAAAACACAAAGGGCCAGTAGTGTAGTGGAGGGTATAGGCAGGTATAAGCCGTATACTCACCTTTTTTTCAGTGTGCATTGCTTATACTCACTTCTTAATCCCTACTGATGCGTATCAAAGTAGTGTAGTATATAAATGATCAATGATGTAGTACAATAGAGAAATCATGCACAAAGTAGCCTACGCAATCGCAAAGCCTGTGAAATATATTCACATGCACGCGCCGCACACATAGCCTAGTTTCAGCAGAATATCATATCTCAACTGGTTTTGGAATGGAGCAGCTCACAGAAGAATGACATCGGTAGCCAGTAGGGTAGGGTAGGGTAGGAAAGGACGTTTCAACTTATATCAACCAGTAAAATCTACCAGTAAATACTAACTAAGGCAACAATGGCTATGTAAACCAGGTACTGGAAAAGTTTAGTTCGAAATGTTGGTTAGTATGCTATTTGTGATGCGCAATTGTCATCATGTGCTGTTTGCATCAGGGGCGTAGACATGGATGGGCCTGGGTGGACAGAGGCCCACCCACTGGGGAGCCAGGCCCACCCAATCAGATTGATGTGGTTTAAGCATTATTCTGGACTTAGATCATCAAATGTTTGTATTTTTTCTATTTAAAAAATGTGTGATTTTGAGAGTGAAAAYCTGAAAAATCTATAGGAAACAATCATTTTTTTGTTTCCTTCGCTGGGTGGGCCGTTTGGGAACGTTTTGGCAAAATTAGAGTATACCCACTTCTCCATGCACCACTACAACACTGCATAGGGCCGATGGAAAGACAGCAGTMACACACAGCATGATGTTAAAGGATAAGCAGTCCATAAACACAGACATAATAAGCCAGTAGGTCCCAATCATAAGATTACAAAAACACAACCATTAAGCATTTCCCAAACAAAATGTACAACTATTACTTCCCATTGCAAAAAACATTTCACGTTCCGCACACAAATTAATGGATGACCTAAAGTTAAGTGAAAATATGAAACAGACAATCATAACTTCAATCAAAAATATCAAATTCCCAGTTCATGCCACAAAACCAACTTCATAAGAGGTTATAAAAATAGGTTCTATTTGACTCAATGTTCCATGACGTACACTAAGATATTGTTGGCAGAATAAATGGATGCAGTTCAATGCTAGTCCCCAAAATATTGCTATCGAGTTGTAAATCACACATTTGCTGCCTCCATTCAAGATGCACTGTTTCAGTGTCAATGACTCAATATTCTGGACAAAAACAGACGAATGTAACTAAGGCTGGGAATGACAATACAGTCAAACTATATAGGGCAATGATCACAAGTTAGTCATAACGTGGCTAATAGGCTAGTGTAACTATTTATGTAGCAAGCTAAAAACATGGAGCCTAACATTAGCTAGCTAGCTAGCTAGCTGCTAGGAGAATGTCATGTCATGCCATGCCATGCCATTGAAGGACTGACTTTTTCCCCTCAAATCGTTTTTTGGCAATACACAGCTAGAGATGCAGGTGTCATTTGGTTAGCTAGCAAGAACTTGAACGACTGTTAAACAGTTAGCATATCTCCTGCATTTGGAAATTCACTCTAGCCATCTACTCCGATTTTAGAGCACTCTCGTCTGAGTGTGGCAGAGTGTGACAAGCATTAGTTGTTGATCTTGTTGTTGTTGATGTGCATAGCTGAGGGAGAGAGAGCCTAACTTTTCATGGTTGTTTGATCAATAGGACTATAAAGTTCCCAAAAGTAAGAGGACTTCTGTGCAGTCTCGATTTTAGAATGTAACTCTTGATGGGGCAAACTCAAAAAAAATGTTTTTATGCATGCCAGCAAAGACACTACACAACACTAAACAATACATTAATTGCAGTATAACGGCAACAAGCCGTGCCCACAAACTGTTAGGGCCATGACACTGTCCCAACAGCAGAGCTTTCTTTCAAGCACAATTGAGTGAATCCTTACCCCCGCTATAACTGGCTATCAACGGAAACTTGTCTGGCCGCGAAACAATTAATTCAGCCTCATTTACTGCCTTTTAAAAAAACATAGCTGATATGGCTGACTTGCTATAACAATTGTGGTTTCTACTGACAATTGAGATGTGCAAACTATGGCATAAGGGAACGATCTGATAAAACCCATTCCGTAATTTTGATTAAGACATTAATGAGCGAGTGACGACGGACGTAGTCAATATAACTATGTGTTCAGCACTTTTGAAATGTACAGCGACAGAATACAGAACATGGGCTGCTCTGACAGTATTTTCCCTGTACACCAAGTCAGAACCGTAGGATAAATAAAGGGGGCAGAAAGCAGACAACGAAACCTCTTACAATATTAGATGATGACATTTCTCAAAAACAGGTTATTTTTTAATTTTTATTTATTTCACCTTTAATTAACCAGATAAAGCAAAGCAGTGCGACAAAAAACAACACAGAGTTACACATGGGATAAACAAAAGTACAGTCAATAACACAATAGAAAAATCTATATACAGTGTGTGCAAATAGAGTAAGGAGGTAAGGCACTAAATAGGCCATAGTAGCAAAGTAATTGCAATTTAGCAAATTAACACTGGAGTGATAGATGTGCAGATGATGATGTGCAAGTAGAAATACTAGTGTGCAAAAGAGCAAAAAAGTTAATAAAAACAATATGGGGATGAGGTAGGTAGTTGGATGGGCTATTTACAGATGGGCTATGTACAGCTGCAGCGATCGGTAAGCTTCTCAGATAGCTGATGCTTAAAGTTAGTGAGGGAGATATAAGTCTCCAAATTCAGCCATTTTTGCAATTCGTTCCAGTCATTGGCAGCAGAGAACTGGAATGAAAGGCGGCCAAAAAAACACACACAGCCACTTCATTGAATAGCGGGCTACTGGTTGCTTTGCACTGCTTGCAGTTAGCCACTGATTCCTTCCAAACAACTCATTGTTGAATTTGCCATTTCCAACCTGCTGTGTAATTTTTTGTCCAATGGCCAATGAGCACCGATACGTTTATCTATAATTTATCTTCATTATTTATCTTTATAAGACAAAGATTAAAAAGGATTTGCCAGTAGATTGTCGACTTGATTCATGATGATGACTGCTAGCTAAGACTTTGAAAGTAAGATGTTGACATGATCAGTCCAATCAAAGCTACTGTACATATAACGTGATTTGACGTCATTACACCTGTAGCCAATGACCTTGAGCCTTCTTGGAAGGGCACTTGTAATATAAAACTCTATGGCAGGACCCAAAGGGCAAAAATGTTGGATGTCTACCCTTACTAAGGACATAAACTTCACGATGACGTAGTGACCCCATGAGTGACAGAATACTGAGCCAATCACGGAGGCATAGAAGGCCCATTGTTCCTCACKGTGTTTGGGTTAGTAAAAATGTGTAGCGTAGCTCTATTTTACCTTTGCATGCATTTTTTCACTATTCTGACTGTTTAAATAATCCATGTGTTGTTCTGAAATATGAACACAGAAATACTGGACATTTTGAACTCTTATTATGGTGGTGATTTGACAAAATTACAATAATGGTCTTGAATTGGACTTTTTTCTGGTTTTCGTTCTTGACTCGGTCTCTGACCCCTTTCCCCCTCCTGGTCTCGGTCTTGACTCTGTCTCGATTTTCTACGGTCTTGGATCAAATCGAGTCTCATTTTAGGTGGTCTTGAACACAACACTGATGACATGGTATGGCGTGTCATAATGTGTTATGAAAAACTAGTCTTGGAGGTGTGTTTCCTGACCAATTCCGCATTTGGTTAATGATATTTGGCCCCATTAGAAGGAAAACTATTTCACTTCCTCTAAATCCCCAGAATGAATCTAAGACAACATTTATTACAGATTTCTTGAGTTAAAGTTTTTGTCGAGGATGTTTTAGTTGCGCAATTTTACATCTAACTAAAGGTGTTTGGTGCATTACTTCTTAAGTAAAAAAATGCGCAACGTGTTGTCTTATGTTAACAGACGGAGCTGCTGGGGGGTCTGTCTCACTGTCTATGCTATTTGATAGAGAAATCACTGCAGCTGTTCACACAATGTTAATAGGCAAATGGACACTGTCAAATCAAAATCCAACCTTAATTTACCCGTGGTGAGGCACGAATATTCCAAACTCTTTTTTAGATGAGACTTTATGACAAAAATGATCCTATTTACAGATTATAGTCAATTTTGACACTATAATAACTGTTTCTGACTCATATCAATGCCATTTATGTCGTTTTCAAAGGGATTTGTTGCTTTTTAAAGGCAGTCMCTCTAAATTAAATGGGGATAGGCGGTGAACAGCAATATTCAAGTCTTTTCACAGATTTTCAATGTGATTCAAGTCTGGGCTTTAGCTGGGCCACTCAAGGACTTTCACATTCTTGTTCTGAAGCCATTCCAGCGTTGCTTTGGCTGTATGCTTGGGGTCGTTGTCCTGTTGGAACGTAAATCTTTGCTTCAGTCTAAGGTCGTTTGCAGGTTCTCATCAAGGATATGCCTGTATTTGGCTCCATTCATTGTTCCCTCTATCCTTACCAGTCTCCCAGTCCCTGCTGCTGAAAATCATCCCCATAGCATGATGTTGCCACCACCACGATTCAGGTAGGGATGGTGAGCGGTACCTGGTTTTGCATTCAGGCCAAAGAGATCTATTTTTGTCTCATCAGACCACAGAATCTTTTGACATGCTCTCATGTGCCTTCATGCGATCCCATAAATCCAAGATTGGTGAAGTGCTGTAGAGACCGTTGTCCTTCTGGCAGGTTCTCCCATCTCAGCCAAGGAACTCAGTAGTTCTGTCAGTGTTCAGTGGGTTCTTAGTCACCTCCCTGACCAAGATCCTTCTTGCCCGGTTGCTCAGTTCGGTCGGACGGCCAGCTCTAGGCAGAGTCTGGTTAGTTCCATATTTTTTCCATTTACCAATGAYGGAGACCACTGTGCTCTTGGAGACTTTCAACACTCTAGAAATGGTTTTATACCCATCCCCAGTATTATGCCTCATCACAATTCTCTGAGATCTACGGATAGTTCATTGGATTTCATGGTATAGTTTCTGATCTGACCTACAATGTCAACTGTGCGACCTTATATAGGCAGGTGTGAAACATGTTTTCACTTTGTCATTATGGGGTATTGTGTGTAGATGGGTGAGGGAGAAAAAAATCAACTTAATCCATTTTGAATTCAGGCTGCCACACAACAAAATGTGGAATAAATCAAGGGGAATGAATACTTTATGAAGGCACTGCATGTCAGAGCCAGGGGAGTGACCTCCCTCTGGGCAAGCAGATTAAGCCCTGCCCTCCTGGCTCTAGCCTGCAGATGACCCTTGACCTGGAAATCCTGCCTGTCTCCCAGTCCACCAACTGAGGACAAGGAACTCTGATAGATACTCCTTTTCAAGAAGTTCAAGGGAAATGTGCGTCCGCGCAGGCCAGTATGCCTGGGAGGAACCCTTTTATGTTTATGGGCGATCTTGATGAGGATACATACCCATTAGGTTTCAGACATAGAGGAGGTCTGTGGTATTAGCCATGAACAAGTGCACCATCAGCACAGAGAAAGACTCAAACCATTGACCACAGAGACCACAAATGAGGCGTTAAGTAGAGTGGCACAGCAGCAGAGTGGGGCAGAGAGATAGAGAGATTTACCCCTCTTCTCCTCTCATCCATGCATTTGTCCGCTCTCCCTCTATCCACTCCTCCCCAAACCAGCCCATCTCCCTCCCTCTTCCACTCCCTCCATTTCACATTTACATCAAAACATGTTGAATGGCCCACAATGCTTTGTCACAAAATAACAACTGTCACCTTCAGCAGAATTCATTAAATCAATGTTAATGTTGTTTTCCTATAATGTCATTTCTGTAATTGAAATKTAATTCTCCAACAATATTTTGGGAAATGTTTAATTGACGTTTGCTGTAATTAATTGCTGGGCAGAAACCAAGGCAGAGGCAGGGAGAAGTTAAAAAACGCAACCTGACAGAGATTGGGAGAGAGGAAAGGGGTACTGGCGGGGCAGGCCGGGGAGAGGGGCCTGCTGGGACGGTTTCATCATCACGGCCACCCCCCTGCTGATGGGATAGGGGAAGGGAGGGGAGATAGATTCTTCTTCACAGTCGGGAGATTTAATTGCACACAGATTCCATTACCTCCGCACAAATGTCACGTTCACTTCTGATCAGTGGCAAGGCAGGCCCTGGCAGTCAGCCAGACTAGAGTGCAGAAAGTATTCAGCCAATCAGAGAACCCATGGCAGACAGAGGAGAGGGACAGGGAGACTAGAGCATGCCAAAGATGTTAAAAACAAAGGACAGTCACACACACAAAGCTGCCGGTGCTACTACGACCGGTGTATCATTCAGCGAGTATGTGTGTAAGTGTGTATTTTTTGTTTTGATTGCTACTTTTCAATGATTTTGCCAATATGACACAAGGTGATCATTTAGAATGATATAGTCATTAAAAATGAAAGACTGCCATCGGTATGATGATATTCTGTAGACGTTTGTGCAAAACATGTTCTGTGTTAAAAAATGTAACGTTAGAAACCTAACCCTAAAACTGTTTCTAATTGACAAAACAAAAGAGAAWACATGTTTAGTATAATGTCTAATTTAAGTCACCATTCAAGATCCATACTTGTGTAGTAATATTTTCTGCAACGCATCAAGTTTCAATATGATAAACTTCTTGATAAATGTACACATYCTTTTAAGTTGTTTCATTATTGTTTCATTCACGAAATTAAAAGTAATTTTAGGGTAGATGTAGATAGAGTAAGAATGTGCACTTACCGTGTTCACTCGTGTGGGAAAGACTGGCGCTCCATTCTTCCAATGAGAATTCAGCTTAGGTTCTTTGGAGGCGGGATCATCAGGAGTTCACAGATGACACTGTATTTAAGTATGCGAGGGACAGACAGAAGAGAAGGACAGGGGAGATAGATATATGTCTATTACAAACAGGATGTGAAAAGGTGGGGAAATTCCCTACAGTTCACTTAACCCACATCAACCGTGAATGTGAAGAGGGAAAATTAAACGTGATCAATTCCAACCACACATATTTTACATGAGTTATGACACACTGATTCCTGTTGTCATCTCATGACCTAAATACATAGAGTCATGTCACTGTTTTAATCTTTACAAAGACAGATCAGTGGTGATTGCATAATGTGATGATGATGCTGCTGATGAAAATGTCAGTGTTAACAAAATAACAACGTATACAACTACAGAACTCTGATTCTCATCAAAYTCTGCATGTTCTCAGTGACACATTGAACTATAAACCCACACCATCGTCTGTGAGCTCTGTCTCAAAATAGTCTGAATTTTGCAAGGCCATTTTCTGAACACCATTCAGAAAATTCAGTCAGTTACAAAATTACATTTGTGAACTTGGTATGTGTGTATGGTATACCATATTTTACGATATACCGGTATTGATGCACAGACCGGKTTGGGTTTTTACTTTACCTTCTATAACGGTATTTTAATGTTTGGTTTGTTAAATGTGACACGCCGTGTGTTATGTCCATTTCTATAGTTTACTCCGCATCTTGTGTCATCTCTCTCAGCTCTCTCTCTTTGCATTCCGGTTTCCACAGACTARGCCCCGCCCCCTGTCAAGGAGCACATTTGTTGTTCCTTGACCATAAGACACTTGCCTTCAGTCTGCAAGGTCAATGCAGCACATGCAACAATGTTGATGACAACAATGCTGTTTTCACTTTGCTTCTTATTATAAATCCCCTAGCGTTCTATATTTACACTACTAGTTTACATTTCTTACATCTGAAAACTGCTAGTTTGTATTTTCTTAGGYAGTTGGGCCTAAATCATGTTAGCCGCAAATGCTAATTGCTAGTTAGCTGGCTAGCTAATAAATGTACTGAGTCAGAGCAAACGTAACTAGCTATACAGCCTGATAATACCAATACCTAAATTAGCATGTTGTTTGTGTTACAGTATCCTCTAAATCAAAGAGGAATACTCAAAGCATGAATATGTTAAGTACATAAAGTAGCTAAGACAAAACATTCAATGTAGCCAAAGACTACAGGGTCCCCTAGGAAACACTTGTCAACACGTTGGTTCCTACCCTGTCACAATAACTCCTTCCTGGCATTTTCATTCGTTGTCATGTCAAACAACACTGTATTCAAAGTGCCCACTATTATATTCTAACTACAGAATTAGAATAATAATTATATTTCCATGGAACCAACAGTTCACCCAAGTGTTTTGCTCTAAATGGCAAATCAAATCGCAACATTTGGTTAAAAAATAAGCCCTAGATTGTTTGGCCATATCGTGCAGCCCTACGTGGCAGTGTGGAAATTATCTCAAATAAGCGCAGGAAATACAGAAATTTATGAAAATACAGATTTTTTAGGGGGGGATTCAGTTGAACAGTATAAAGCAATCAGAATGGAGAAAGACCCATTGAAATCACTTAGAATGTATGTGTTGCCACCCTAGGATCACTCACTACTCAAAGCAAATTTAGAACTATTATTATTCAAAAACATAAAATACCGTCAAATACTGTCATTCTTAAAAAAAAATATACAGTGATATCATATTTTAGCCATATCGCCCAGCCCTAGTGTGTGGGCGTGTGTGTGCGTGACCATCTATATCTTTAGGCCTATCTGTTTATGGCATGAGTGTATAATGCACTTTTGTTCTCCCACCAGAAGAACAGACCTTGGAGATCCAGCTCCATTAATTGACCTTGCCTATGAGAGCCAGTGTCAAAAGACTAAATATATAACTCTGACTCTTTCTCTGTGCAGCAGTAGTGTGTAGAGGCTCCAAACCAGACACAACAAGCCACAGGCCCGCCATCCCAACTCCTCATAATTCATGAGTGTGGAATTCAGCTAACCCCATTAACGCGGCATTGTTTCCACAGCCGAGCCACATTCCTCTGCCCGCCATCAGCCTCTGAACCCCAGATAAGACCCCTCTGATTACCCGCCTGCATGCCTGTCATTACTCCCCAAAAATATGTTGATCCCAATAGAYGGCTTCACCCCTCTGAATTTATGGCTGCTCCACTTTGCTCAAAGGAGCATTGGCTCAAAAAGGCCCTGTAACTTTGAGACCCCGCACAGAAGGCACTCAACAGGCTATTGAGAAAAGACTCAATAAAAAAGCATACCCCCATGCAGAATTTACAATGGCTCCAAGAAAATCTAATTGATGAGATCATTCTAAAAGAGATTCGATTCATGGTCTCATGTAAGGGATGTAAAGAAAGTGTGAGAGTAAAAGTACTTTTGAAGGTAGGTCATTTTACTTCACTTCTCAAATTAGCAGGCAGCAGTTAAAGAGTGGCTGTTTAGTTTATAGATGTGCCACTGGCTTTCCATCCCAAAAACTGAACAAACAGCCAAACACTGTATGATACAGTACAGTATCTTGAAAGTCATATTCACTGCCACAACATCCAATAGACATAGCTTAGCTGTTGTACTGTATATGTTTCACTTGTGGACTTCCACACAGCAGCTGCTCAACACACAACTTTCAGCTTCAGAAGCATGTGTTTTTAATCTCTCCTTTTCACCCAAATTACAATCTTTGTCAGTTTCAAAGGGAACTAGTAACCAKCCACTTTAAATTAGTGTGTTAATTGATACTTATTTGTGTGTCAAGTTTCCAAGCGATCTGACGACAAACTTGTGGAGAAGGTTTTTGTTCTACCCAGGTCCATGAATCATTAGGTAAACTGGATGGGAGCAAGGACAACCTACTCTTCCCTAGGGCTGGGCGGTATACCGTATTTTACAATATACCGGTATTGATGCAYGGACCGGTTTGGGTTTTTACTTTATCTTCTAAAACGGTATTTGAATGTTTGGTTTGTTACCATTATTTTGGCCATATCGCCCTACTTTTCCCCCCTCCATGTCCAATACACAGAGGGATCACAGTCAACGGGACATCAAACCACACATAATAAAGGGCCCCATTGACAAACGTCAATACCAAAACATTATATATGGACCAAATGGTGGTTGGTAGCCTCAGAATGCTGTCTGTGTCCAACACAGTCCACCTGAGCTGTGACTGCCTGTCATCAGGTAGCTAGCAGGGCTCCATCTGACTAAAGAGAGAGAACATGGTGGCTGGATCGGATCAATGGCTTGACCCATTAAGTCACAGCACTCCTAGTACCTCATCTAATAAGAGCCGGGCTCCAGGAGCACCCATGGCTGACCCATGCTGCTGGTGACAATTATAAGAGAGTGGTCTTTCAGCAGTGACGCCCACTTGACCTGGCAGCGCAAAGGCAAGGAGGAGATCCACATGATTTAAACTCCTCCCTAAGACGTGCTGACAAGGTTAGAGGGTCAACGCAGACATTAACAGGTCAGTGTGTGGCTCACTTGGGAACAATTACTCCCAGTCACAGCTAAGTGGACACTTGATTGAACACGACGGAGGCAGGACACACTTTCCACAGATAACAATCCCCAGAGCCATTTAGGATAAAAAGCCCTTGTGATACAGCCTTTATGGGCAAAATTCATCTTCCTTTTCCCTTTTAAAGCAATGTGAGAGTGATAGAGAGACATTCTCTGGAGGCGATGAGCCTCTGAACATTAACATTTTCTACCAATGCTAATAGCAGCTTATGACATCCTGACAATTACAAGGTGACAGAAAATAATAAAACAATGGAGAGACTCTGTTAATTTCATTAGGAATCAATGGATCCGTTTTCTTGCTTTTTGTTACAGAATATCGAACATTTTAAGATAAACTGATAATATAGTGTTTTGTACTTTTACAATTAAGTATAAATGGTCTCAAGGCTCCAAACCAATTAAGTTTGAAACCAATGCAATCCAAATATCTAGAAATAGGCCTATATGTGCTTATACTGTAAATATACTTGAGATGAATGAGGGCTATTTTGTTAAGGTAGAAGCAGACTTGGCAGTGATATTCATGTGTTTACTATTAGATCTGCCATTGTTGCATTGTCTTGTTTTTTTCCAATCTGACMTTTGACCTACTGACAGTTTGACCCACCTCCCACCACAATGAGTAAAACTTCTCCCGGTAAAGCTGATGTTTTTTCCACGTACACAGTAAAACCGTCTACATGATTCCCATCCGAAACAGTTCGGAACAGTTTGTGCATATATTATGACAACATTTTGTGACGTTTTTGTTTTGGTCTTTTTCGGCTGTTTGTGCACACACATAGAAATTCTCGAGGAAAGATGAAGTTCGGGAACCAAAGTCTACACCCCTTCGTCTGTCATTGGTCAACAGTAGGGATTCTTCAATAAAGTGTTTGTTGTCATTCAACGATAACAAGACAAGAGTTTGGACACACCTACTCATTCAAGGGGTTTTCTTTATTTTTACTATGTTGTAGAATAATAGTGAAGACGTTAAAACTATTAAATAAAACTAAGAATCATGTATTAACCAAAAGTGTTAAACAAATCAAAATATATTTGAGATTTAGCCACCCTTTAAATAGATGACAGCTTTGCACACGCTTGGCATTCTCTCAACCAGCATCACCTGGMATGTTTTTCCAACAATCTTGAAGGAGTGCTCACATATGCTGAGCACTTGTTGGCTGCTTTTCCTTCACTCTGCGGTCCAACTCATCCCAAACCATCTCAATTGGGTTGAGGTCGGGTGATTGTGGAGGCCAGGTCATCTGATGCAGCACTCCATAACTCTCCTTCTTGGTCAAATAGCCCTTACACAGCCTGTAGGTGTGTTTTGCGTCATTGTCCTGTTGAAAAACAAATGATAGTCCCACTAAGTGCAAACCAGATGGGATGGTGTATCGCTGCATAATGCTGTGGTAGCCATGCTGGTTAAGTGTGCCTTGAATTCTAAATAAATCACAGACAGTGTCACCAGCAAAACACCCCCACACCATCACACCTCCTCCTCCATGCTTCACGGTGGGAACCAGACATGCAGAGATAATCTGTTCACCTACTCTGCGTCTCACAAAGACATGGCGGTTGGAACCAAAAATCTAAAATTTGGACTCATCAGACCAAAGGACAGATTTCCACCGCTCTAATGTCCATTGCTCGTGTTTCTTGGCCCAAGCAAGTCTCTTCTTMTTATTGGTGTCCTTCAGTAGCGTTTTTTTGAAGGCCTGATTCACRCATTCTCCTCTGAACAGTTGATGTTGAGATGTGTCTGTTACTTAAACTCTGAGGTGCAATCTGAGGTGCAGTTAATTAACGATTTCTGAGGCTGGTAACTCTAATGAACTTATCCTCTGCAGCAGAGGTAACTCTGGGTCTTCCTTTCCTGAAGCGGTCCTCATGAGAGCCAGTTTCATCATAGCGCTTGATGGTTTTTGCGATTGCACTTGAAGAAACTTTCAAAGTTCTTGAGATTTTCCAGATTGACTGACATTCATGTCTTAAAGTAATAATGGACTGTAGTTTCTCTTTGCTTATTTGAGCTGTTATTTGCCATATTATGGACTTGGTCTTTTACCAAATAGGGCTATCTTCTGTACACCACCCATACCATGTCACAACACAACTGATTGGCTCAAACGCATTAAGGAAAKAAATKAACTTTTAACAAGGCATACCTGTTAATTGAAATGCATTCCAGGTGACTACCTCATGAAGCTGGTTGAGAGAATGCCAAGAGTGTGCAAAGCTGTCATCAAGGCAAAAGGTGGCTACTTTGAAGAATCTAAAATATACATTGACTTATTTAACACTGTTTTTGGTTACTACAGTACATGATGCCATATGTGTTATTTCATAGTTTTGATGTCTTCACCATTATTCTACAATGTTGAAAATAGTAAAAATAAAGAAAAACCCTGGAATGAGTAGGTGTGTCCAAACTTTTGACTAGTACTGTATATATAAATGAAAAACAGATGTGTAGGTCAATATCTTGCAGATAAAGAACTGCTTGTGGTAACGAACATCTCCGTGTAAAGTGGTCACTCCATACTTTTCATGCACAAGCATGGCTTATCGATTTGCAAACACATTTTCCCAATTTGCATAAGCTGTGTGTTGGTTGAGGTATTGTTTTTTTGTTCATTGTTTATTTATTTTTCCTTCTCTGAAAATCAGTTCCACATTGTCCTCCCTCTGCAGTGGGCTGAAGCAGCTGTTGGCTGTTAGTGGCTGCAGACGACACAGTTCACCACTTCTCCAGGAGAAATCGAGACAGAGTGCACCACAGCTGCAGCTGATGAGAGCGGGTGTAAAAGTGTGGCAGACAGAGAGAGGAGATGGAGGTTGAGAGAGACGGAGATAGTGGGAGAGTGAGAGTGAGGATGAGAAAGAGAGAGTGCGTGAATGAGAAAGAGATTGAGAAAGTGAGAGAGAAAAAAGGCCAGGCATTGTCTTCCACACTCATGTTCCAGAAATAGAATGACTTTTCTCATAAGATGGTAGAAAAATCACTCTATCCAACAGAGCCCGGCGGACTATGCCATTACAGGTCCATCCTCATCACAGGCACTTCCCCTCTCCACGACGGAGGAGCATGAGGCCAGGCGAGCGAGCGGTAGAGGAGCCAGGAAGCCATGCTTTAAGAAGGAGGAAAGGAGCTGAGGATGTCTCCCCTCTCTCTCTCTCTCTCTCTCTCCAGCTCCGCTCATTAACTGGGATCCTTTCCAATTCATTTAGGACCCCTGAGATACAACCTTCCCCCAGAATTTACCGAAATGACACAATATTAACAGATTTGCATATGCAGTACTGTGGAAGCAACAGGCTCTCCTGCTCAATTGACCTATTGGTTGTTGTGGCAGCGGAGTTATTCCCGGGGACGATTTTGTAACCAAGTGTGCGTCATGTGAATACCATCTGGGTACCACTTATTTAAAGCTGGCAGAAGTCCCGTGGCAGCCACCCTGGCAATGAGGAGGAAGGGAATAAATTGCATCATTTACTTAACATCCATTTGCCGTTGTGCCCGTTAAAAACCCATGACTAAATAATTTGGTTATTTCGGCTGCCAGTTACCGCTGTCAGCCAAATTGCGTTGTACATGCGACAAACAGTGCAACTGTCAAACGGCTGATGAAGGAGGTATAGAAGATGTTAACCACATGAAATCACATTTACAGCAAGTATATTAACAACCCTCAATCCATTTACAGCAAAGAAATGTCCCAGCACATTATGTACAGCACACCACACATAAACAGACAATAAACACATTGTAATTATAATGCCAACTCTTTAATTAGTGGGTCATTTGGGGATGGTCGAACTCACTAATTGTCAGAGTGATGTGAATGGATGGGGGGGGGGGGGGGGGGGGCACGTAAGGAGATCAAGCCTCGGGCCCAAAGTTATATATTCCCTACTCTCCTAGCATGTTAGGAAGCAGAAAATTCAATTGGCATGGTTCCAAAGTAGAAGAGTTGAGTTCCAAACAACCTAAATCAGGAGGGACAAACATGCAAATCATTTACATGAGCTAAACTGTAAGAAAGCCTAACACATCTAAAGGTCTCACATAATGAAGGTTTCAGAGTGAGAACAATAAGTGTGCCCATTATTAACTGGCTAACAGGTGATCTGCGGTAATAATGTCAACTCTAGGGCCCAGTTATCCATCTGGATTTGCCTATCGGATAGGATTAAATGCATAGAAATAGAATGAATATAACGRACGAATCATTGACTTGAATGGGGACTCTGGTTCTATGTATTCTATTTCTATGCATTTAATCCTATCCGATAGCCGAAATACGGATAGATAACTTTGGAAAAACTGGGCCCAGAGGACCAACGACAGCTTCAATAAGATCCATTTCCAAGGGGTTACAATACAATATTGAGAACAAATTTGTATCCAAAGATTTACTTGTCCACATTTCACCCACATACCCTGCTAATTTCCCTGTGGAATATTACACCTGATTACTTAACAGATAACCTTGCCTCACAGGCTGTAAATAGGATTGTAAACATGTATTTGACCTAACGACAACCTATCCATAACAGGGGAGGACAAAAGATACTTTGTGCAATCCATTTTCTGTAGAACATCTACTGTACTGGAAATCACTGACAATGTGAAGTACACATAACAATGGAGCATGAATGTACACCCTGTGATACAGTGGGTGCATTGCAACCAACAGTTAGTATGTGCGCTGTGCTACACATTAGCGCTGGATTTCTTAAAAAACTACTAATGGGAGATTACATACATTTTATTAGATTTTATTTAACTAGGCAAGTCAGTTAAGAACAAATTCTTATTTATAATGACGGCCTACCAAAGGCAAAAGGCCTCCTGCGGGGACGGGGGCCTGGGATTAAAATAAATAAATACAATATAAATATAGGACAAAACACACATCACAACAAGAGAGACAACACTGCATAAAGAGAGACCTAAGACAACAACATAGCAAGGCAGCAACTGTGTGTTACATGCACCTGCGTGTTAAAGCAAACCAAAAACCTACAAGAATAAACAAGCCRACCAGTTGATCTCTTGTTATTACCGTGTCAAGTAATAATGATACCAGACAACTGCGTCTAGGTTCTCTACTCCCACGCCCAATGAAATATCAACCTATCAGGAGCATTGGAAACCAAAGGCTAATGAATGTAAAAAATACTTAGAGTATACACATTTTTATTTGATTTAAAAAATATATATATTATATAACTCAAGCACAATTGACTTGATTTAGTTACACATTTCAAACATGGACAGTACAGGGATATTTTACCCCCGATCTTGATAAGAGATTACTATACCAGACAATTTTCTTTTAAAGACAGTATTTATTGGATTACATTAAACTAATTGAATAATAATAATAACAGTAGGCTACACCAATATTAGTTTTCCATTCATACGTGTCAGGTAAATTCCCACACAGTAGATTTGCCTGGTTAAAACGAGGAAATACTTTATTTCAGTTGTATGGACTGATTGTCAAACGGATAAATCGCCCTTAGTCTGCTCAAAGTAGGACTAAGTTGTTCCGATGATTATACCAACCAGAGGCTGAACATATCTTGAAAGACTGGTTACAAGCAAGCCCAAGGTGACACCAACATCATCTTTTAGGGAGCGGTAATGAGGTTACCAATTATGGTTGCAATTGAGATCAGCTGTGCGGGTGAATTTAGCACATATTGATGGTTTAACAAGAGATCAGCTGGTGATAATCTGGTAGCCATCGATGGTTGCAATGGCGAAGGTGCATAAAGATGTCAGAATATAGATTTGATGTTATTGTTTTACCTCTATCCACCAAGTTTTTAAACAACGGCGCGCAACCTGGTTCAACGTGCCAATAAATCAGCATAATATACTTTTGGGTTTTTTCAAAGTGCCGCCGTCTTGGAGCTAGAATTGGGATCATTTATACTGCGCTAATGATGACACAAAAAAAGTCAAGGAGAGAAATGTACAATACAGCGAACTTAGCAAACGTGGCATTTGTGGTAAGTACATAGGGGCCGCCATCCTTATGGACCTCAGCTATTGGCCCAGTATATCTTCAGGTAATGTATCATCTAACAACTAGAGTCATGTCAGCCTGGTGATGACAACCTGGCTGTCTTTTGTTGACATGTTGTTCAATGGTCGGTTGGCCCCCTTGAAGTTTACTATAAACTATCAAAATAAAGAGAGTCGCACACTCCACCCTGAAGAAGGCACAGGGATGCCGAAACGTTGGTAAATACCCAATCAATTACTGGGAGTTTATATATGGAGTGTGCAACTCCCTTTATTTTGATAGTTTACAGTTTATTCGCCATTAGTCAGCACCTCAACACAAAATAATTTTTTCTGGGTGTGCGGCAGCTCATGTTTTTTATTCTACCCTTGAAGTTTACCCAAATAACAACACAACACCTCAGTTCCAACAGCATGATCTCACATGATAGGAAAGGAGAGTCAGCTCCAGTGTGATTGGTATGATGGGCGGGTAAGCCCAGGTACAATCAGAGGTGGAGACTAAACAAAAATAAACAACACCAATGTATTTGCAGAGTGTAAAATCCTATAATAGCTAAACAGGTTCCGACAGTCAATCTCACCAGGAGATGTGGTCAGCCCGCGACTCCACTTTGAAGAATGACTGCATACAAAACAGTCAAATTCCATCATCTCTCGTTTTCAATTAACCTGTCCATGTGAGGTTTATCTGCCACCTTATTGTGTTCCACTAGGTCATTTATGTGAGACCGGCCGCTATATAGAAAAGAGAGCCGAGATAGAGAAATATTGTGAGGGATACTAATCTACCATCCATCTCATATTCTAATGTATCCACTAYGCTCTAAAAAGAGGCTACTCGTCTATTCATTTTATGAGGCATTTACAAAAAWAGATGACACTGCAAGAGTTTCACATGGTGATTAAAACTCTTTGAATTAGCCCTTCAATCATCACTTACAATTGGGTATAAAGTACACAGAAACACACTCCCGAAGCCTAAACCTAACTACTCTATAATATTAAGTGAAAATATTGATTTACTCATTTCCAACTATGGGGCTCGCCGTTAAATTGAGATATTGATAAGTCAACACGTAAAAGTGTGTACATAWTGTCATAATTCCACAACGATAGTATTAACGTCATGGTATTTTSCAGGACATGTGTGTCCCACAACACCCGCATATCAACCAATCAGCATCCAGGATCCAAACAAYTGGTCCAATAACTCACAACCTTAWTTCTCCWTCCACAACAAATACCTTTTCAACTTTACTGTAAGCCTGTTATTAAACACAATGGCAATACTAGAAATTCTACCAGTGAGTTGGATGCTCTGCTACGGAATAATACTGGATGTGCATTCACTTAAGTGCTTTGATGTCCCTTGTCAGTGTAACATTCCAGATTTCAAACACAAGGAAGCTGTGTTTGGTCCTTTTGGTAGTGACGTACATTTCACCACCTACAGTATGTTATAATAACATGTAACTCCACAGACTCCCAAAATCTCATGTAACTAGGGTATTTAAGTGCTACCTAAAGCATACCTTATCAAGAGTGTGCAAATGCATACAGTAGCCTATATGCCTACTGTATGTGAAGCAGTAGCGGTCGGTGCCCATATGGGAGGATTATTTTATTATTTAATGAAAAGATTTCATGAGCATGGCCTTATTTCTATTATAGCATATTGGATGACTGTCATTCWTATTCCATTCACCCAGCTCAATGTAACAGCGATAGGTTTAGGCTACTACATGATACTCTAATTATCCTTATACKCAACATGAGGTTGTTACAACCTAGCCTAYGAATGGAAGTTTATACCGTAGGTGGACAGGTTGAGTGACAAATTAGAGTAATCAAGGTGACAGACAGTGACACATTCAATACCAGCTTGCACACTCTTGCCTGCATCTAGCTGATCTAGGGTGTAATCATTAGTCCAAAAGTTGCAGATGAGAGTTTTTATTGGACAAATTCAGGTAGGTTTATCCCCGCAACGTTCCGTTTCCTTCCGTTTAGTCATCCAGGTCCTGAGGCAGCAAAGCATCCCCAAACCATCACACTACAGCCACCATGCCTGACCGTTGGTATACGGTTCTTATTGTGGAAAACAGTGTTTGGTTTTAGCCAGGAATAATGGGAACCATGTCATCGTCCAATGTTTTCACAACCTGATTCGAGTCCACCTGTAGTAAATTCAATTGATTAAACTGAATGGACATGACTTGGAAAGGCTCATTCCGGTCTATATAAGATCCCACAGTTGACAGTGCATGTCAGAGGAAAAAACAAGCCAYGAGGTYGAAGGAATTGTCYGTAGAGCTCCAAGGCAGGATTGTGTYGAGGCACAGATCTGGGGAAGGATACCATAACATGTCTGCAGCATTGAAGGTCCCCAAAAAAACAGTGGTCTCCACCATTCATAAATGGAAGAAGTTTGGATCCACCAAGAGTCTTTGTAGAGCTGGCCGCCCGGACAAACTGAGCAATCGCGGGAGAAGGGCTTTGGTCAGGGAGGTGAACCCGATGGTCACTCTGACATGGCTCCAGAGTTCCTCTGTGGAGATGGGAGAACCTTCCAGAAGGACAACTATCTCTGCAGCACTCCACCAATCAGGCCTTTATGGTAGAGTTGCCAGACAGAAGCGACTCCTCAGTAAAAGGCGCATGACAGCCCACTTGGAGTTTGCCAAAAGGCACCTAATGGACTCTCAGACCATGAGAAACAAGAATATCTGGTCTGGATGAAACCAAGATTGAACTTTCTGGCCTGAATGCCAAGAGTCACATCTGGAGGAAAGCTGGCACCATCCCTACAGTGAAACATGGTGGTGGCAGCATCTTGCTGTGGGGATGTTTTTTAGCGGCAGGGACTAGGAGACTAGTCAGGATCAAAAGGAAAGATGAACGGAGCAAAGTACAGAGAGATCCTTAATGAAAACCTGCTCCAGAGCGCTCAGGACCTCAGACTGGGGCGAAGGTTCATCTTCCAACAGGATAACGACCCTAAGCACACAGCCAAGACAACTCAGGAGTGGCTTCGGGACAATTCTCAGAATGTAGAAAAATTTTAAAATAAAGCAAAATCTTGGAATGAGTAGGTGTGTATCAGGTGTGTCCGACTAGCGCTAGCTAACATTGACTACCTAACTAAATACTGTATATACAGTACTAGTCAAAAGTTTGGACACAACTACTCATTCCAGGGTATTTCTTTATTTTTACTATTTTCAACATTGTAGAATAATAGTGAAGACATCAAAACTATGAAATAACACATATGGAATCATGTACTGTAGTAACCAAAAAAGTGTTAATCAAATAAATGTGATATTCTTCAAAGTAGCCACCCTTTGCTTGATGACACTCCTGGCATTCTCTAAACCAGCTTCATGAGGTAGTCACCTGGAATGCATTTCAATTAACACGTGTGCCTTGTTAAAAGTTAATTTGTGGAATTTCTTCCCTTCTCAATTGTTTTGAGCCAATCAGTGCTGTTCTGACAAGGTATGGGCGGTATACAGAAAATAGCCCTATTTGGTAAAAGACCAAGTCCATAATATGGCCAGAACAGCTCAAATAAGCAAAGCTAAAAACGACAGTCCATCGTTACTTTACGACATGAAGGTCAATCAATCCGGAACATTTCAAGAACTTTGAAAGTTTCTTCAAGTGCAGTCGCAAAAACCAACAAGCGCTATGATGAAACTGGCTCTCAWGAGGACCGCCACAGGAAAGGAAGACCTATAGTTACCTCTGCTACAGAGGATAAGTTCATTAGAATTACCAGCCTCCAAAATTGCAGCCCCAAAACATTATTCAGACTTCAAGTAACAGACACATCTCAACATCAGGCCTTCATTGCTGAAAAGAAACCACTACTAAAGGACACCAATAATAATAAGAGACTTGCTTGGGCCAAGAAACACAAGCAATGGACATTAGACCGGTCGAAATCTGTCCTTTGGTCTGAAGAGTCAAATTTGAGGTTTTTGGTTCCAAACGCTGTGTCTTTGTGAGACGCAGAGTAGGTGAATGGATGATCTCCACATGTGTGGTTCCCCCCATGAATCATGGAGGAGGAGGTGTGATGGTGCTTTTCTGGTGACGCTGTCTGTGATTTATTTAGAATTCAAGGCATACTTAACCAGCATGGCTACCACAGCTTTCTGTAGTGATATGCCATCCCATCTGGTTTGCACTTAGTGGTACTATCTGTTTTTCAACAGGACAATGACTAAACTCACCTCCAGGCTGTGTAAGGGCTATTTGACCAAGAAGGAGAGTTATGGAGTGCTGCATCAGATGACCTGGCCTCCACAATCACCCGACCTCAACCCAATTGAGATGGTTTTGGATGAGTTGGACCGCAGCGTGAAGAAAAAGCAGCCAACAAGTGCTCAGCATATGTGGGAACTCCTTCAAGACTGTTGGAAAAGCATTCCTCATGAAGCTGGTTAAGAGAATGCCAAGAGTGTGCAAAGCTGTCATCAAGGCAAAGGGTTGCTACTTTGAAGAATCTAAAATGTAAAATATATTTTGATTTGTTTAACACTTTTTTGGTTACTACATGATTCCATGTGTTAATTCATAGTTTATGTCTTCATTATTATTCTACAATGACGAAAATAGTAAAAATAAAGAAAATTCCTTGAATTAGTAGGTGTGTCCAAACTTTTGACTGGTCTTGTATATACAGTATTTAGTTAGGTAGTTAATGTATATATATATATATATATATATAATAAATTAGGGATGCACGATATATCGGTGAACATATCAGAATCGTACGATATTAGCTAAAAATGCCAACATCGGTATTAGCCCAATGTCTACTTTAAGGCCGATGTGAAAAAACCAATGTCAAAGCTGTGTGCATGCCTATATAACGTAGGTACATGATGTGATGACGCCACGTAAAATTTTGAGCTGCACGTGCAACACAGCATTCCTAACCTAGCCCACAGTTTCTGCTGTGTGGATCGAGCAGTCAACAAGTCGAGCAGTCATTTGAAAGAGTAAGAACATTTCAGCGAGACAACTCAAAGGCGAAATACATTAATGCCAAGATAATGGAATTTATTGACCTTGACCTCACCCACGACAGCGTTCTTGACTGGTCGAGCACCGGTACACACTAACATTACTAAGTGCGTTATTGTTCAGATGTTGCACTACCGGAGTTACACAGTAATAACGTCACTGCTATCAGCTTCACGACATACTATGGAATGCCGTTTGGGTCTTTGCGTGTCAAACAAGATACACGTCAAACAACACTATGACAAGAACCCTATTTGACGCGTTAAATAATTTTTTTATTTGACACGTCAAATAACACAGTTCTATTATAGAATGTTGTGTGTTCTGAATTTGCACTTACAAGCCAAGCGCCAATACTGCTATCAGTACCACGGCCAAGAACAATGTGTTTACAATCCCGCATTGGTAATAAAGCATTATTTGTTCGAACACAACTTCTGGGGTAGCTAGCTAGCTTTAGCTTGGTAGCCAGATACCACCAATAAAACCAGCCTGAAAACAATGACAGTAGAAACTGCAGTCATTTTCACAATTCTTGGCAATGATTTAGGAATCCTTGTAAGTATTAGCTAGGTAGCCACTTGTTGTTCACCTATTGAAATTGAACTTCAGTTCATGAAAATAAATAGTTAGCCAGATACTTAACCCTGTTGCCAAAATCTAACGTTATAAGCAGCAAGCTAGTTTCATCTGGCTAGTGAGGCTCGACCTGACCAGGTTATGTGTTGTGAAGCTAGCCACAATAAGGATTAGGCACAATAGTGGAATTTGCGGTTTGCCTTCAAAATAAAACTACCTCTTTGAAAGTGATGCAGAAGGTTACAATTGGTGGAATCATGCCATATTTAGACTAGATAATGTTAAACAAGGTTGGAATATGAAGCAATGAAATGGGGTATCAGTCTACTTGGTGACACCCGCAGAATACACCCACTGTGAAGAGTTTACACAAATATTAGCGTTGTAGCTCTTATCGTGGGACTGTGGCTGTGTGAAATCACCTCCCCAGTCAGCATATTGTGTGTATTGACATTCATATCSCACTGTACAGCTTTACCTAAGAATTGGGGATCAATTAAATGGGGTAGCAGTCTATTAAATACACAATATTTTTTCCCAACGTCCTCATCAGAGTTATCAGAATCCAAAACATCCACGCAGTATTGTTTTTCCTCGGGAATAGTGTTCAATRCACACAGGTTGACAATAAATGTGGCTCAATTCACAGTTGTTTCAGAGTCCTGCAATAAGAGCTACGATGCTAATGTTCTCTGGGTGTCACTGAGTAGACTGATACCCCATGTCATTGATCCACAATCCATAGGTAAGGCTGTACAGTTAATTAAGTATCCCCCAATGCAATTCTAAAGTACATCCAGTGTGATTTCAACAGATTTTGGTCAAATTAACAAATTATTGTCTTTTGTTGATTTTATATAACATTCCAACTAGGGCTGGGCGATAAATTCAATATCAATAATTATCGAGGTAATTACTTCCCTCATTAACGATATAAAAACGTTTAGAATAATTTTCGATAATGTCAACATAGAATAATTAGGTACAGCAGACCATTTCACCTCTGACGCAGCAGGAACGTGCGGAGAAGTGACAATATGCACGTGGAGAGGTATACGTCCCCTAACAACCACTTAGCACCTCAAGTGATGAAGTAGCCACTATTAACCATGAAAAATGAGTAATGTAGGTGAAAACAGCGGCAGTGATAGCCATGGAGACGGAGCAGCTTCCAACGAAGAAATTATTGATAAAAAGGGTTAAACTGTTTCAGTCATTTGGAAGTGGTTTGGCTTTTTGAAGTCCAACAAAGAGCAGAGCAATGTTCGGTGCAAATTGTGCTGTAGACGGGAGGCTATGAAGTCTGGTAATACTATAAACCCTTTTACAACATCTGAAGCAAAATCACTCTTTGGAACATGCAGGAAGTTTGAGTTTGCGCCACGGTATTGATAAACGCTCCTCAAGCACCAGCCAATCTAGGGATGTTTGCCCGAAGCGGTCAACACTGACAGCGTTTATGCCCTACAAGCAAACACCGAAAAGACAAAGACATCACAAATGCTATTATGCATTGCATTGCTAAGGACATGCTACCAATTAGCACAGTCGAAAAGGAAGGTTTCAAGAGGCTTATCAATGTAATTGACCCCAGGTACGTGCTCCCTGGCCACAAACATGGAACAATGTTCCTTAAAGTATCATTTTATGTGTAACTCGCAATTTTAAAAAAAATGTAGCCTTTATTTAACTAGGCAACTAGTTAAGAAATTCTTATTTACAATGATGGCCTATCGGGGAACAGTGGGTTAACTGCCTTGTTCAGGGGCAGAATGACAGATTTTTTYCCTTGTCAGCTCGGGGATTTGATCTAGCAACCTTTTGGTTACTGGCCCAATGCTCTAACCACTAGGCTACCTGCCTAGTGGTTTGTTCAGGCATTAGACATTCTTGAGTCTGAAGCAGATATGCACCTTAAACATTATATGATGAATATTGTGATAATTATCATTATCAAATGAAAGAATATATAGATATTGTGATAATTTATTTGCCATATCGCCCAGCCCTAATTTCAAACTCGTTTAGCATGATCTATTAAATTATGGCATAATTCTACTATTTGTATTCATTTGCATCACTGTCAATGACATACTTTTATTTTGAAGGCTAACCGCAAAGTCCACTATTGTGGCTAATCSTTATTGTGGCTAGCTTCACATAGATGGGTCCGACCACAATTAATCAGCTAAGAACTGTCTTATAAATTAGGGTTATTTTAGATGATGACACCTAGCTATATAGTTGTAAGTCGCTCTGGATAAGAGCGTCTGCTAAATGACTTAAATGTAAATGTATATAGTTAGCTAGCTAACTATAGCTACTGAAACAGATTATGTTGTTTTGCTATGTTTTTGGGAAAGAACATTGTTTGCATCCATGAGCTAGCTAGCTTTTTTTATGACCAGCACTGTAGGTGCGCGAGACAACTTTACCAGCATCATAGCATACGTATCAATGAATCGTTGTGAGATATGAAATACAAGGGATAGTGTAATCAATGTGTAATAACTACGTAAAAAATGAATGAACGTGTTAAATTATTATGTGATGTGCAGTCATATTCAGGTCCTGATTGGTCAACAAGCTTATTTGAAAGATCAAATAGACCCAAAAGGCATTCCATAGAAATCCTGGTTGAGAATGAAACGACTGACCAATGAACAATGAAAGAGCACAGCAAGTAAGTGAAAGAAATAGGTTTTGATTGYGTTTACTGGTAATGGGGACATATGTAAATGCCAACAAAATAACTTTTTGGTCAGTTAAGAACAAAATCTTATTTACAATGACAGCCTACCCCGGCCAAACCCTGACRACGCTGGGCCAATTGTGCGCCGCCCTATGGGACTCCAAATCACGGCCGGATGTGATACAGCCTGGATTCGAACCAGGGACTGTAGTGACACCTCTTGCACTGAGATGCAGTGCCTTAGACCGCTGGGTCCATGTGTGTGTGTTAACTATTTAACTGTACTAGAATGCTTAAAAGGACGCTAACATTTTAAATAAATCGATATTGTTTTTTTGGACAAGGAAAATATTAGATATCAGCCAAAAATGTCATATCGGTGCATCACTAATATATTTATATATATATATATATATAAAAATGTACCTATTATGGTGTGGTGCCTGGCCAGGTATACTATTCAGGCTACCTATAATTGTGTAATCCTAAAGTATTATGCTTTCTGCTGACATTCCAAATCGATTTTGATCAAGAACACGTTAAGATTAGAATTCAGATTCTGTAAAATCCATAACGGAGGGGGTCACATCCATAACGTTTGTTTTTGCTCTTTAAAGTAAGAATGGAAAATTCAATCTATTCAAAATCACATTTTTTGTGTTTAACCAAGCCTTTCCTTCGAAATGGCTATACCTATTTTGCCCAAGACTTACAAACTCAGACTTTTGCTAATATGTTTAGTCTTCCCAAAAAGCTTGTCCATTTCATGTAACATTCATAACGCTTCTTATTTTCTTCAACATGCCCCTATTTAGAAGTCCGCTTTTTGAGTATACACTCCCTCCAAGAGGTACTATAGACACACATCAAAAGCTTCATTTCTATTTTGTTTGTCCATTCTGTGAAACATTAAAAAGTTGTGATTTTGCGTGCAAATGTAACGTCCATAAGGTGGGATTCATCCGCTCTCCATCCAAGGACCAAAACAAACAAGTCAGCTAAATATCCCCTCCAACACATAATTTAGTACGTCTATTGACCAAACTGATAAACAAAAAATAGCACCTGAGAAAATAAGCATCTCTCGCTGAGTGGTTGGGGAATGGAGCCCCGCCCTGCTTACCACACTGAGAACAAAAACAAACTCCCTCCAAGGAGCCTGGGCAAATACAAGTCACACGCTCCAACCAACACAGACAAACAACAACAATGTCAGAGGATCTACAGGGAGACTGGGCTATCAAACAACAGCAGCTCTCACACAAACAAGGTTGAGGCTCTGTGTGTGTGTGTGTGTGTGTGTGTGTGTGTGTGTGTGTGTGTGTGTGTGTGTGTGTGTGTGTGTGTTGTGTGTGTGTGTGTGTGAGATAAGAAAAAGAGAATGCAGCGAGCGAGAGAAGAGGGGGCATGGAAAGAACAAGGCAACAGTAAACATGTCGTCCCCCACAAATGATGCAGCTTATAGAAAATGTGTTTCTCATGAGGATATGCATAAACACAGTGTACAAAGCATTATGAACACCCGCAAGTTCCATGATACAGACTGACTAGGTGAATCCAGGTTAAAGCTATGATCCCTTATTGATGTCACTTGTTAAATCCACTTCAAATCAGTGTAGATGAAGGGCAGGAGACAGGTTGGATTTTTAAGCCTTGAGACAATTGAGACATGGATTGTGTATGTGTGCCATTCAGAGGGTGAATGGGCAGGACAAAACATTTAAGTGCCTTTGAACGGGGTATGTTAGTAGGATCCAGGSGCACAAGATTGTGTCAAGAACTGCAACGCTGCTGTTTTTTCTATGCTCAACAGTTTCACGTGTTTATCAAGAATGGTCCACCACCCAAAGGACATCCAGCCAACTTTTATTTTTACTGAAATAAAGGTTAACTAGGCAAGTCAGTTAAGAACACATTCTTATTTACAATGATGGCAGTTGTAAATGAGAACTTGTTCTTAACTGGCTTACCTGGYCGGGGTAGGCCATCATTGTAAATAAGAATTTGTTCATAACTGACTTTCCTAGTTAACCTTTATTTAGTTAACCTGACTTGCCTAGTTAACCTGGCCAAGATAAAGCAAAGCAGTGYGACAAAACAACAACACAGAGTTACACATGGGATAAACAAACGTTCAGTCAATAACACAATAGAAAAATCTGTATACAGTGTGTGCAAATGAAGTAAGGAGGCAAGGCAATAAATAGGCCATAGTGGCAAAGTAATTACAATTTAGCAATTAACACTGGAGTGATAGATATGCAGRTGAGGATGTGCAAGTAGAAATACTGGTTTGCAAAAGAGCAGAAAAACAAAAACAAATATGGGATGAGGTAGGTAGTTGGTTGGATGGGCTATTTACAGATGGGCTGTGCACAGCTGCAGCGATCGGTAAGCTGCTCTGACAGCTGATGCTTAAAGTTGGTGAGGGAGATATGTCACCAACTTCAGTGATTTTTGCAATTCGTTCCACTCATTGGCAGCAGAGAACTGGAAGGAAAGGCGCCCAAATTAGGTGTTGGCTTTGGGGATGACCAGTGAAATATACCTGCCGGTGACCAGTGAGCTGAGATAAGGCGGAGCTTTACCTAGCAAAGACTTATAGATGACCTGGAGCCAGTGGGTTTGGCGACAAATATGTAGCGAGGACCAGCCAACGAGAGCATACAGGTCGCAGTGGTGGGTAGTATATGGGGCTTTGGTAACAAAACAGATGGCACTGTGATAGACTGCATCCAATTTGCTGAGTAGAGTGTTGAAGGCTAGTTCGTAAATGACATCGCCGAAGTCAAGGATCGGTAGGATAGTCAGTTTTACGAGGGTATGTTTGGAAGCATGAGTGAGAGGCTTTGTTGCTAAATAGGAAGCYGATTCTAGATTACATTTTGGATTGGAGATGCTTGATATGAGTCTGGAAGGAGAGTTCACAGTCTAGCCAGACACCTAGATATTTACAGTTGTCCACATATTCTAAATCAGAACCGTCCAGATTAGTGATGCTAGTCGGACGGGCGGGTGCGGGCAGCTATCRGTTGAAGAGCATGCATTTCKTTTTACTAGCATTTAAGAGCAGTTGGAGGCCACGGAAGGAGTGTTGTATGCATTGAAGCTCATTTGGAGGTGTGTTAACACAGTGTCCAAAGAAGGGCCAGATGTATACAGAATGGTATCGTCTGTGTAGAGATGGATCAAAGAATCACCAGCAGCAAGAGCAACAACATTGATATATACAGAGAAAAGAGTCGGCCCGAGAATTGAACCCTTTGGCACCCCCATAGAGACTGCCAGAGGTCCGGACAACAGGCCCTCCGATTTGACATACTGAACTCTATCTCAGAAGTAGTTAGTGAACCAGGCGATGCAGTCATTAGATAAACCAAGGCTGTTGAGTCTGCCGATAAGAATGCAGTGATTGACAGAGTCGAAAGCCTTGGCCAGGGCGATGAAGACGGCTACACAGTACTGTCTTTTATCGATGGCAGTTATGATATCGTTTAGGACCTTGAGCGTGGCTGAGGTGCACCTGTGACCAGCTCGGAAACCGGATTGCATAGAGGAGAAGGTACAGTGGGATTCGAAATGGTTGGTGATCTGTTTGTTCACTTGGCTTTCGAAGACTTTAGAAAGGAAGGGCAGGATGGATATAGGTCTGTAACAGTTTGGGTCTAGAGTGTCTCCCCCTTTGAAGAGGGGGATGGCCGTGGGCGCTTTCCAATCTTTAAGAATCTCAGACAATAAGAAAGAGGTTGAACAGACTAGTAATAGGGGTTGCAACAATGGCGGCGGAGGTGTTAAGCATATCCCAGTTTAGGTCACCTAACAGTAAGAACTCTGACAATAGATGGGGGGCGATCAATTCAAATATGGTGTCCAGGGCACAACTGGGGGCCGAGGGGGGTCTATAACAAGCGGCAACAGTGAGGGACTTATTTCTGAAGAGATGGATTTTTAAAAGTAGAAGCTCGAACTGTTTGGGCATAGACCTGGACAGTATGACAGAACTCTGCAGGCTAACTCCACCCCTTTTAGCAGTTCTATCTTGACGGAAAGTTTTGTAATTGGGGATGGAAATTTCTGAATTTTTGGTGGCCTTCCTAAGCCAGGATTCAGACACGGCTAGGATATCAGGGTTGGTGGAGTATGCTAAAGCAGTGAATAAAGCAAACTTAGGGATGATGCTTCTGATGTTAACATGCATCTAAACAATGTTTTTGTACTGATGGGAAATAAAAGTCTTCACAACTTTATTCCTCAATTTCACCTTTTATTGTAAAAGATAAATGCAAACATCATCCAAGCATCACACAGAACACATCCACAGCCAAACTCACTCCATAAACCAGTCTATATAACTTGTTGCACTGACAAAAAAACTAAACATAAGCTAGCAACCTAACAGCTAAACTTGTTTACAATGTACCACATCTCTGGTGAGCACATGCGAAAAATGCAATATTGTTTAGAAAAGAGATGCGTATCAGCTAACCTAACAGCAGCTAAATTCTTTGATGGCAGTCATGTTTGTTTATGTTTGACAAGCGAAAACTCCCTAATCCCAGAATTCCATTCACTATAAGACGCAAATAAACAAAGTCAAAGACGGCTGCGCCCAAAGCCCGAAAAATTTGTCCACTTCTCAGCATATTACAAGTCTTCGATGTACTTGTTACAGTGTATACAAGAACAGGAGCACATGTCTTGACAAGTCGTTTACAGTTTTTGACAAGTCACAAAGCAAATAAAATGTTATCACCTCACAGATCATCACCCCAAATACAAGCCTAATGCATAGCCTAACAGTAGCACGAAAGCTAAACAGGGTGGCCCAATTTGGGTGAAACCATTTTAGGGGGGTTTGTGGGGTTCATTTCATTTGAGGGGGATTTCAAGTTCATGTGGGGTAGAAATGGGGGAAGGTATCGTGGGGAGATATGACGCAGGAAATATTACTATGATGGGGGATTTATCAATAAATGGGGGGCAAACCCCTGGAAAGGGGGTTTGTGCTGGCAACCCTGAGAAATGATAGTTACAATCTAAGTCAGTCGAGTAAACCATCCCTTCACCTCATATTTCTATAACATCTTTGGTCTGACAGACGTTTACATGACAACTAGAATGCATTGTATGATGTCAACAAACATGGCGCCACACATAGCTGCCATTTACACTACATGGCCAAAGGTATGTGGACACCTCAAATTAGTGGATTTGGCTATTTCAGCCAGAGCCGTTCCTGACAGGTGTATAGAATTGAGCACACAGCCATGTAATCTCCTTAGACAAACATTGGTAGTAGAATAGCCCGTACTGAAGAGCTCAGTGACTTTCAACGTGGCAGCGTGATAGGATGCCACCTTCCAACAAGTCAGTTGGTGACATTTCTGCCCTGGTCAACTGCAAATGCTGTTATTGTGACGTGGAAACGTCTAGGAGCAACAAAGGCTCAGCCGCAAAGTGGTTAGCCAGACAAGCTCACAGAACAGGACCAGCGAGTGCTGAAGCTTGTAGCGYGTAAAAAATCGTCTGTCCTCAGTTGCAACACTCACTACCAAGTTCCAAACTGCCTCTGGAAGCAACATCAGCACAATAACTGTTTGTCGGGAGCCGCACAAAAGCCTAAGATCACCAAGCATTGGCGGGAGTAGTGTAAAGCTCGCCACCATTGGACTCTGGAGCAGTGGAAACACTTTCTCTGGAGTGATGAATCGCGATTCACCATCTGAACGTCCGACGGATGAATCTGCATAGTTCCATCTGTAAAGTTTGGAGGAGGAGGAATAATGGTCTGGGGCTGATTTTCATGGTTCGGGCTTGGACCCTTACTTACAGTGAAGGGAAATCTTAATGCTACAGTATACAAGGACATTCTAGACGATTAAGGCTTTGATTCCAAATTTTGTGGCAACAGTTTGAGGAAGGCCCTTTCCTGTTTCAGCATGACAATGCCCACGAACACAAAGCAAGGTCTATACAGAAATGGTTTGTGGAGGTCGGTGTGGAAGAACTTGACTGGCCTGCACAGATCCCTGACCTCAACCCCATCGAAAACTTTTAGGATGAATTGGAACGCTGACTGCAAGCCAGGCCTAGTCTCCTAACATCAGTGCCCGCCCTCTCTAATTATCTTGTGGCTGAATGGAAGCAAGTCCCAGCAGCAATGTTCCAACATCTAGTGGAAAGCCTTCCCAGAAGAGCGGAAGCTGGTATAGCAGCAAAGGGGGACCAACTCCATATTAATGCCCATGATTTTCGAATGAGATGTTCGATGACTTGGTGTCCCAATACTAAGCCAAGTAGTGTTGCTTAGCATTAACTCATCGTAATCAGTACAACCATCCAAAAACGTGAATAAAACAGTAAATACATTATGCTCCATACATACAGTAGAAACGACAATATACAGAAACTATAATGATAACGTAATAAGGCACTTACTTTGATAGGAACGCACACATGTCCAAAGATTTAATTAGCAAGGAAAACAAAAATGAAGGCAATGCGGGCGTCAGACGGAAAATGTGCCAGCAGGAAAAAGTTTGCGCAGGTTCTGTTCTGAACGGAGATGTGCTAATGTCTGCATTCTTGATCTGGGGAAACACTAGGGAAGTGCTTGGGCTCTCGTTGTAGACGGCTCAGTAAAGCCTCAAACGTAAATTGTCTGCAACAGTGAAATGGGCYACTGCTATGTGAATTAATGAGGAGGCGGAACACACCTCAATTCAAAAACTGCTGTTAGAAAATAAAACTTGTTATACAATAATTTGAAATTGACAAGTTGAAAGAGCCTATAGATCATTTGCAGGGCAGCATGCCTTGTTTTGAGGGGAGTGCAGGTTAACTGTCCTGTTGCGTAACAATCACACTTTGGAACAGTGAGTGCATTCTGACATCAGCCACATAAAAAAAAACTCACGCTGGGGCGACCGTTAGAGATATTTGGAACTCACACGTGAAAAGGTTAAGGTGCTCTTAATGTTTTGTACACTCAGTGTACAAAAATGTCACGACTGTAGCTCAAACGGGACAGGAGATATGCTTGTTCAAAGTTTGGTGTCTGAGATATCGCGTGACAAACACATTTCAGTTGATTACTATAGCGCCCCCTTGGGGCAATCAATGTAATTTTGTAAATGCCGGAACTCTGTGGTAAGATGCATCATTCACCCAAGTTCCTTCAAAATTGAGCCAGTGGTGTCTGAAATATTGTGTGTGACTAACATACTGACGGAGACAGATCCATAGTGCCTCCTCAATTTCAACACACCCCTTGCACAGTCTTCACATTTTGCTACCCTAAAATGTAATCTAAAAAGGAATTAAATAAGATTTTGTTCCTATTGATCTACACAACCTACTCCTCATTTTCAAAGTGAAGGCAATACAAAAAAAAATCTAAATGACTAAGAAATACAAAATGAGAATCTATTGATTGCATATGTTTTCACACCCCTGAGATAATACTTGRTGTAAGCACCTTTGGCAGTCATTACAGCTGTGGATMATTTTGAATAAGATTCTACCAACCTTGCACAACTGTTAGGGAAACATACAGTAAGCTCCAAAAGTATTGGGACAGTGACACATGTTTTGTTGTTTTGGCTCTGTACTCCAGCACTTTGGATTTGAACTGATACATTTTTTATCCATATCGGGTGAACCATTTAGAAACTATAGCACTTTTTTTTTTTACATGGTTCCCCGATTTTAGTGGACCAAAAGTATTGGGACAAATTCACATATGTCTATTAATCTTTTACTGCAGTGGGCTAAATTAGGGTCACAGAGTGTTTCTTGGCAGTCTTAAACAAATCTACTTTAAAAACAAAAGTATACACCTCACACACATGGTTATGGGCTTAAAAAAGAAGACACCTGTACCATGTCAGATATAGAGTTGAAATGTATTGAATTTTGAGTTTGCATCCCAATATTACACTTTATATTTCAGAGACGACTGAAATATAACAACACAATTTGTCATAGAAACACCAGATAAAAAAATAAAAAGGTTTTCTAAAAAAAGATTTTTTTAAAAAAATTACATTCCACCAATGAGGCCACTAGGTCATTTTACTGCAGGAAAGGGCTAGAGTAGTCAAAAGTTTAGTATATGGTCCCATATTCCTAGCACGCAATGATTACATTAAGCTTGTGACTCTACAAACGTGTTGGCTGCATTTGCACAAATATCATCCCCCAAAGACATGCTAACCTCTCACCATTACAATGGTTAGCATTTTTGGGAACGTATGATATTTGTGCGTCTGTAATTTTGACAAAAATAATRGACATACTTACTGTATGTTGCTCTAAGAGAGTTGTGCAAAGTAGAATTGTATTCAAAAGCTGTATTCACCGCTGTAATGGCTGCCAAAGGTGCTTCCAATAAGTTTTAACTCTGGGGTGTGAAGACATACGTAATCAAGACACTTTCATTGTTTTATTGTGTATTAATTTTGAGTTTTCCTTTTTCTTTTTMCTTTTTTTCACTTAATGTGAAGGCAGCAAAATTTGAAGACACTGTTAAGGGTGTGTAGACTTTCAGTAGGCACTGTAATTCCCCCATTTTCAGGTCATCTGAGTCATTGAGGTAAGGCAAGTCACCATCAGCATCTATTCATCTACTATGTTGTTTGGACAAACCACATCAGTACGATTTCATTTAGGTAAAGCCTTTCCTTTCAATATGCAATATCGTTTGCTTCAACTCAATATTCAAGGGACTCTGAAAATAGAAGTCATGAATCTAGGTTAACACAGCCATTATCTACAAAGGTACTGTGTCCTCATGAGAGACTCTAAATCCTCAAGGCCTTCCACAATCACCAGCCTTGAGCACCACGCTTATATTTCAGCCTACTATAATAAGCCTAGTGAAGAGTGAGCTGTAAACCATCCATACAGTTATTCTTTGGATAACTCTTCTCAAGGAGGGAGAACTTCTATTTGAACCATTTAATCAAACTAGTAGCCTAGATGTTGACTTGTCTGTCAATCAAATCAAATCACTTTTGGTGTAACACCTGTCACTTTCCATGATGTAGCTTACCCTCTCAGACTATTGTCAAATGTACGACTAATAATGAGACAATTTACGTTTTTACAGTACTTCCCAAATAGTCCACCCAGGTACATTGTACCACTCACGGATGTAGGACAAATAATGATCCTGTTCTACTGTCTTCTACTGGTACCTTAAATGAGGCAGAGTAGTTGTAACAGTAACTTTCAGACTTTCATCTATGTTCTGTGCTCATCAAAGTAGTTGATCCTCTCCTAGAGAGCGAGAGCAGTACATCTCTGAGAATTACAGCTGCCCTATTACCACCCAGCTGGTAAATACATATCAAATAAACAAGCAACAACCACTCAATTAAGAGCAGCCTTTTTAAAAATCAGGGTTCTAAAACATGTATGTACTAACATCTAATACAGAAGAAGACTAGAGCAAAAAGGGACATTCAACTTCAAAGTTAAGTTACATCAGTTTTATTTACTTAGAATATTTAAATTGGCATCATTTCGCTAAATCATTCAAAACATGCTCCGATAAGGTAATTAATATGCACCTCTAATTAAAAGGTGTTTTAATCGTGAACATAGGACAGGGAAATGTGGGAATAGTGTTGTTCCATCTCAAAGTAGTAGTTCAAATGAAACGGATCATTTTCTTGAAAGGAGAGCGAGAGAGAGAGGAAAGGAACAACATTGTTTAATTCAAAGGCAGAGAGAAAGAGTGCATTAACAACCTGTCAACAAAATTTGCATTGCTGCTCTCCACGTCTGCAAACGCTCTCCCCTGTCTCTCCTCAAGCCCACAGTGCTGCCGGCTCAGATCTGAGTACTGTGATGGCTTATCACATCGTGAGCGGCAGGGCTAAGCTGGAGCGATGCGCCCAAAAACATGATCAAAGCACAGCAACTTTCCGCCCAGCACTGATGATGGAAGAGCAGGCCCTGCCATGTTATGTTTCTTGTCAGGGTTGGGCTGCCAACTGAGAACACACCAAAGACGCCAAGGCTGGGACTGGCTGGCTGTCTCCCTTAGCAGTGCTCTGCTCCCTTGGCCGTAATGCACATGTTGTGAAATACTATAGCTGATTTAAACTAGTGTTGCTGGTGTTCTAAAGGAGGCATTACTGCTTATGTTTCGGTGTTTGGTGCTAATTCTCATTGTCGAGCAGCACACTACACAGGCAGATCCCAGATTAGTGGAAGCATCAGTATGATGAGAAGGACTGTGGTCCAGTAGGCAAATACCTTAAGGTCAGGCACACGAGGCAAACATTACATTTTTTGATGTACTTATCAATTTAGATTGATAAGGGGGGGGTGGGATTTTGGTCCATTAATATTAGTATTTTCAGAAGGTCAAAATAAAAATGTTGAACAGTTTGTGAAAATGTATATTTTCATTAGTTTATCATACTACCATCATCAAAATGTCATGAATTGTAACCACTTTTAAATTGACATACATCCATAATGTCAAAGTTTACTACATTGAATCACACATAATTTAAAATAACATTTCATAAAGAATGTTACAAACTGAACTATATGTAGTAACTTACTTTGAAGATGGTGATTAGGTCTAAATAGGTGTTTGGTGTTCGGTAGTCTAAATTCAGTGTCCTTGTCTTTAAACTGCCATTCCCCTAAAGTCAAATTCTTCCCAGCCACAGAAGCTTATAATCTGTGTGTGATTATCCTTAGACGTATTCTCCAGATTTATACATAGGGAATTGTTTATATGTTGTATCTCTTTGTATCTTAGATGACATGTTCTTAAAAATGTTCTGCCAAAAATGCTTTTTACTTACCTTTCTTTAGTATTTTACAAATGGAAAGATGAAAAAAGTATGAATCCACAATCGGCTATGTGTAAATCCGGTCATGGAGTATTTTAACAAAATGAAGGAAACATATTTAGGCACACTTCATCCAGTGTCCAGCAAAATGGACTACCGTGATATGCAAATATGAGCATATTTAATGATATCACAAAATGTGCATAATTTAATACAATATTTCAGATGGGGGAAAGTATTATATTTGTGTTCACATTCAACTGGTACAAATTGATTGTGATATGATTAAGGGGAAAATAACGAACATATTAGGGTGTGGTGCCTGGACCTTAAAGGAAAAATCCACCCAAAACCACTAATTTCTATAATTTACAATGTTATATAATACTAACATGTGAGGACAATATTTTTGTGAACAAATGTTACATTTTGTCATTATAATAAGGTTGTTAGCAACACGTGAAAATCGTTGTGGAAATCTGTTGCAGCTCAAGTCAACTACAAAATGGGCTGGCTGGCTGGCTAGCAAACGTAGCTAAACACAATAATACCAAAGCAAATRTCAGCATGTGAAGTAGCTAGTTAGCTAGAAAATCTCCTAAACAAACTGCAATCAATTATCAATTTCGGAGTCTACAATCTCACCATATTCAACCTGCAGATATACGTGCCTCACAGAGTGGAGTCTGACATTCGCAACGACCATGCAACGTACTCTGGACTGAAGAGGCAAACAAATAGGATAAATATGTTAGACCCTCTGTTAAATTACACATTTCTCGTGGTAGGAATATGATCAATGGCTCATTTGAGAGAAGACAACCTCCTGTATTGAAATCTGACATGTATGATAGACATTTACACAATCTAAAAGTCAGATTCCTATTAACTTCCAGTGTAGTGAGAGTGGCTTTATCGCAACGCTACATCAGAACTGCCTAATTTCTGCCTGCTTGAAAAGCAATAGCTCAGMTACACATGAAAACGTGAAATGACCCAGGGATTCGATAGAACATTCCTCAGAGATGCACAAAAACAATATTACATTCAAATTGGGTGAATCTTTACTTTAAAGGCAAGAGACCTCGTACACAAATGTAGAAACACACACACACAGGCCAGCTGAGAGAAACAGGTGTAGAGGTCTCGCCTGGAAGCTGAACACAGATTGTAGCATATGGCTGGGCCTCTGATGTCTGCCTAAAACTGTTTGCTGCGAAACTGTGAAACACCCAAAAGGGAGCGTGGGTAACTCTAAGCTATGCTGGACATATTCTACTGGGGAAATTCTGCTAAGAAATGCAGAATTTCAGTAAATAGTGCAGTATTCTAAAAAATTGTCAGGAAAAAATGTGCTTGTGCAGCCAAGGTAATAATAGGAGTACAGTGCATTCGGAAAGTATTCAGACCCCTTGACTTTTTCCACATTTTGTTACAACCTTATTCTAAAATGGATTAAAATCGTTTTTTCCCCTCACCAATATACACACACAATACCCCATAATGACAAAGCAAAACATTTTTGGGAAATGCTTGCAAATGTATATACAAAAATTATGAAATATCACATTTACATAAGTATTCAGACCCTTTACTCAGTACTTTGTTGAAGCACCTTTGGCAGCGATTTCAGCCTTCTTGGGTATGAGGCTACAAGYTTGGCACTCCTGTATYTCAGGAGTTACTCCCATTCTCTACAGATCCTCTCAAGCTGTAGGTGTAACAGTTTAGCTTCCGTCCCTCTCCTCACCCCTACCTGGGCTCGAACAAGGGACCCTCTGCACACATCGACAACAGCCACCCTCGAAGCATCGTTACCAATCACTCCACAAAAGCCGCGGCCCTTGCAGAGCAAGAAGAACAACTACTTCAAGGTCTCAGAGCGAGTGATGTCACCGATTGAAAGGCCAGAGTTCAATCTTGGTTTCATCAGATCAGAGAATCTTGTTTCTCATGGTCTGAGAGTCCTTTAGGTGCCTTTTGGCAAACTCCAAGTGGGCTGTCATGCGCCTTTTACTGAGGAGTGGCTTCCATCTGGCCACTCTACCATAAAGGCCTTATTGGTGGAGTGCTGATGAGATGGTTGTCCTTCTGGAAGGTTCTCCCATCTCCACAGCTCTGTCAGAGTGACCACTCTGGAGCTCTGTCAGAGTGACCATCAGGTTCTAGGACACCTCCCTGACCAAGGCCCCCCCCCCCCGATTGCTCAGTTTGGCCGGGTGGCCAGCTTTAKAAAGAGTCTTGGTGGTTCCAAACTTCTTCCATTTAAGAATGATGGAGGCCACTGTGTTCTTGGGGACCTTCAATGCTGCAGACATCTTTTGGAACCCTTCCCCAGATCTGTGCCGACACAATCTTGTCTCGGGGCTCTACGGACAATTCCTTTGACCTCATGGCTTGGTTTTTGCTCTGACACGCACTGTCAACTGTGGTACTATATATAGACAGGTGTGTGCCTTTCCAAATAATGTCCAATCAATTGAATTTAGCACAGGTGGACTCCAATCAAGTTGCAGA
The DNA here is from genome assembly GCF_002910315.2 of Salvelinus sp. IW2-2015. Taxonomy (NCBI): domain Eukaryota; kingdom Metazoa; phylum Chordata; class Actinopteri; order Salmoniformes; family Salmonidae; genus Salvelinus; species Salvelinus sp. IW2-2015. The sequence goes on along the minus strand of NC_036851.1, from coordinate 13,678,712 downwards.
AACATTTCAAGGATGATCAATGGAAACAGAATGCACCCATCCTCAATATCGAGTCTCATAGTAAAGGCTCTGAATACTTATATATATATATATATATATATATACATACACACACACACACACACACACACACACACACACACACATTTGCTAAAATGTCTAAAAACCTGTTTTCACTTTGTCATTATGGGGTATTGTGTGTGTATATTGATGCGTAAAACATTATTTAATCTATTTTAAAACAAGGCTGTAACGTAACAAAATGTGGAAAGGGGTCTGAATACTTTCCGAATGCACTGTATATTGTCCTTGAAAAACACAGAGACAAAGGCCATAAGTATTGAGTCACTGAGGAGAGCAGAAAGAAGGGACCAAGGCCACCCCTCAACAGGGACACCAGGCATAGGAAAACTTTGGCCAACCTGTAGGAGTGTCTGTAGTCATATTCCCAGCCAAGAAGGTGCTGCTCAATACAGTGATTCCACTGCATGCATATGTGATGTGAAATACTTGACATCGGCTATATGTGCATATCACRACATGTGACCACTACAACCTGCTTGTGAGTCACACAGGTGAGTAGTATAGTGAAACAGAAAATTACTGAAATATCTAGATCAAGACTCCACAACAGTCTGGATCATAGCAGGCATCCTTTGGTGTTTTCAAATGTCACATTCATAGAAAGTCTCACCACTAGGAACAGTGTTGTGTGGGATCCCTCCCTTTACCCATGCGGCTCCTGCCCGTGGAACCCCGGATCAGGGAGAAACCCACCCACGGGTCTGATCCCCCCCCTCAGATCGGAGTCCTAATCCAATCAGCCCAGCTCTGCAGCCTATGGGTCAGACATGGAAGATGATATGCTGGCCTGAGTTCTGACCTGGGGGGGGGGGCACACCTCCATTCTCCACTATGGAAGAAGTATACTATATATATATATGTATGTATGTATGTATGTATGTATGTATGTATGTATGTATGTATGTATGTATGTATGTATGTATATATATATATATATATATATATATATATATACACACACACCACAAGAGATTGGAACCATGCCAATTGTGACCCGTTTATTTAAAAGGAAAAACTGCTGCAATCCTTTCAATCTCCAAAATACGTCTCACATCTCAGATGCCCTTGAGGTTTGACTAGTCAGCTCTATGGCAAAAAAGAATGTGTGAGAAAAATGTATGGAAGATGTACATATTTGAATATGAGAGGTGTTTAGATTTGCACAAGCATTTGCTTTCTTTATGAGTAGATTGAGTGAAACATTACTTTCAGGCATAGTCACTACGCTCTACACTCCTACACACATGCAAAGTTTTCACATCTCAATGCAAACCAACAGTACTACAGAGAGTGTAGTTTGCAGCCGTAGACACATTGAAATGGCACAATTGTCTACTGCCCTTTCATTATTACTCTTCCATTCTAGTATATAAGTGAACTGATTTGATCTCCTTTCAATGGATTATTGATGATAAGCAGGTGAAACTAAAGTAATTAGGTCTCAGGTGGGCATCCACCAAAACAAAATAACAGAAAAACCTGTATGATGTACAGTATAACATGAAATATACATAAATACTAAAGTGTAGACAAACAAAACTGGCAACTGGTAACAAAATAGGCGCTAATGATTTCCCAAAAAATCATTGCACTGAAAAAAAGGTGTGAAAATAATCAAATGTCCATTAGAAAACTGTACAACAACAAAAAATGTACTAACTTTTTATCAGGCAACAATAATTCATTCTTTATGTATAGTTAATTGATMGAAATTGCACACTTCCTTTCTTCCCCCTGTTGCCAGTGACATTATGTCACCCTCCCTTTTTTATGGACAGATGACAGAGGAAGACAGTAATTAATGGTTGAATTAGTTAATGGCCGTCCTGAGCGTGTGCAGTCTCCATGGAAACAGAGGAGCTGCTTGGATCTCACCTGAAGCTGTCCACTCCCTGACCAATGGCCTGGCAGCCTGGCATAGAGAGCACAGTGTGCCAGGGACACGGCGCAGAGAGACAACAGCTGCCTGGGCACCCCACAGGGAGTGGGACAACACTAACCTTTACCCTGCAAATATTGTCCTGCTTTCCTTTGTTACCCATTCCATTAGAACGCAATAGCACACTAATAAATACTGTAGGTATACTAGTCACACTTGTGCTGCTTACAATCCTACTATTAATGCCCTCATCCTTTCCTGTCCATGTACGACCAATTTTAATGTAAACATGTGTGAGTCACATGACAAACTCATGATGTGAATGTTCCAACAGTGAGGTGATGATATTTAAATACACAAGTTACATAGGGAAAGTTATCCAAAAGTGGTACCACTTTACATTACAGTAACTCTGTATAAAACAATAATGACAGCGCAAATACACTAATACCCTAACACCAGCCCTAATCTGGAAACTCTATGTTGTGTGAAAGCTCATTCCCACCAGAATAACTTTTCTTATCATTGAGCAGCTAGCGAGGGCACAGTCAGTTTACAGGCCTTCCGTACCCAGCACTGGGTATTTCAGCGTGTGTTCACAAAATACTGAGCAGTCAGATGAAAGAGCAAGCACGGCCACTCTGGGATGGGAGTCCTYCTCAGACTGAATACATGAGTGACTGATTACTTTCTCACCAATTTAGCCTCAATTCTCATTATACACAGAGGACCCAAAACACAAGCCTTTGTATGCACTAAAAAGGCCAAACTGAAAATAAGGACTTTTGAAAATAACACAGAAGTACATTACGGATTGGACAGGAATTCAAGGAGGCTAAGTAATAAAACTGCATATGACTACCCCGTCTTGGTTTGAATACTTTTTTCAGACTGAATATTTTCAGTTGCAATAGGGGGCAGGGAAAGCACTGTAGTTGTATCTGGCATAAAGCATTGTGAGAGGACACTGTTAGTGTGTTCCTGTCATACAGGAGAAGAAAGGCTGGGGCTCTCTGGACACTGGCTGTATAAAACACCAGAGCTGGAAAGTATCAAAGAAAGTTCACCCTGTGCTTTTTAAACCTGGGTCAGCATTTGCGAAGGTCCATTTCTGCATAAGTGAGCACACAAGCCCCAGTGCCTGTTCAAATAGTCTGCAGCTCTCTCTCAGGCAGCTCATGACAACAGCCCAGCAGCAGCACTGTTTGATCTTCAATGTTTTCCTTAATCTGGGTTGTCAAGGTTCGCTTGTTCAAGGCTGTTTACTTTACTTCTCCTACAAAAAGTGTTTTTTCCCCTCAGACAATGACTAATCCAAAGAGCAAGAAAGAGGGAGCTCTGCCAATGATAGATGTTAAAGCTGCGGTTGCCTTTAATTTTTTGATGGTTTTAGCTCCAATAGCGCACCAGCTGCTGGTTTGGTTTGGGCCCTTATTGTGAGGAAAATGTATATCTAACTGCTGTGTGCTTGTTATGTTCCATCCTATCTTAGGGAAACAATCATGGTCTATATATATATACATACAAAATTATTAAAATATGATATACACCCTGTGTGCAAGTTACAGTGTGTAGTTAATTTATTTGTAATAATGATGATTTAATATAGTTCAAGATGTAAATAATAGAACAGAAAATAAAGGGAATAACTGAACACACTTGCCATTATCAAGTGCAACCAAAATATGTTTTAATTAATCTGTTAGTTCCACACTTAGCATTACCTTATAAAAACTTGAACACTGCCGTTTGATATGGTCTTTGCTGTAGAGCACCACTACAATAACAAACATGTCATTTATCAAAGTTCAATGTTCTACTTTCACCGTGGAATATATTCTTGCAAAGAAATATAAATATAATCTACTACAACCCAATCAAAAAAGTTATGTAAAACTTTCATCCTCCAACAGCTAAGCACTAACAACTCAAAGTGGGATGTAATTGTAGCAAATAAGAAACGTCTACAAAAGATGTCCCCTGTATATGGAGATGCTTAAAGTATAAAAAGAGTATTCAATACCATTGCAGTGCACTATACCACAATTATGTTTTACACTATAGGAGAGTGGTATTGTCTATGCAAGTGTTACAGTAACTATCAAATCGTGCTATACATTAGGTTATGTCAACGTACATATTTGAACTATCAAAAATTGTGCTTCCTACTGTAACCATAAGAAATTATAATCTGTCAAAATCTATGAAATTACGCGATTTGAATCGTCAGAGTCACAGCTATACAGTGAGTCTGGTCCGTCCTGCAGTTTGTGGAAGGTAGCACGTGGGGAAAAGTCCCTTATCCCTGATTTTGGTCCAAAGAAATCACGGCACTCAAACTTCCTCTCTACATTCAGAAAGCTCATGTTGAGTTAAAGTGTAAACACTTAGTTTACCAAGAGCATGGTTTCACAAACTATAACTTGCACTTCTTACATGCTCTTGAGAATGTTAAAATAACATTTGCCCGGGGCCACAAACATGAGAAAATAAGAGAGCAACAACTACCGACCAAACTTCTAGAAAAGTAGAAGATGCGGTATCTCTTCCTCGAATACTATCACTGAGCATTTCAAAAGGTATACGCTGCTTACAGCGATAAAACAAGACATCGAGCAGTATTTCAGCTCGCATGTAATATTATTGGTGTTGTTTATTTGTTTATTTCGCCATAGAAACAATACAAAAAGAACAGTGGCAAACAAAGACAAACTCCATGTGAGCAAGCTGATATAGTAGAGGCAATGAGTAACGAGAGAACATTATAATATGATCAACTTACCGGAATCGACAATGGTAGGTGAACGCAGTAGACAATTCTGTGCTAGAGATAATGAACTGTACACGCGATCTTGTGTACCAAGAAAGCATGCAACAACCACACTGTAAATACTAACAATATTACTCCGCTTGGGGGGACTAACTTTAACTACGAGAAGATATCTCTGCTGCATTCACGGAGAGCGCCGTTACAGGGAGAATAATCTAGAGTTTCACAACACCTTCTGTCTCAAATACGAGAGCGAGCTCCTTCTGTTATTACAATTTAATGCGCTATTAAAGAAAACGGAATCGCGGATTTGGATGTTGTTATTTTCTGATGTTCCAAGTCCGTGACGTCATATCCACCTGCTGGGTAAACAATATTCATTGCAGATCTTCACAGAATTTGAACAGAACTGAAGTCACATTCGTTGCCAGTTACACAGAAACCAAGTCCAATAATGCAATTTTGCTTGGAGATTATGCATTAGCTTTAGCTGAAAGGGTCGACACAAGCGGATTGTCATAAAGTAAAAGTGTCTAGTTGTAAACTATCTCATTACAATTGAAGCAGAAAAAGCTTTCTTTTCTTTTTTTTGCACTTTGTCCAATGAAAGGAGGGAGATCGAGGGGTGAAAGTTCGACAGAGGGACAAACTTTAATGAATGCAAGCAAACGTACAAGTATCCTATGTCTCGGCCTCAACTTTGTTGGAAACTATTTTGTAGTGGCAGACGTCTTCACCTATCTTATAAAGTGCATTATTAGTTACCTCCTCAAAATAACTGRTATAAGCCTATGAAAACKGACTTTTCCCTGTTCCAGCCCTCTTTACTGTCACTGAAGGTGTTAAGACATTATGGCAGTAATTAAAAGWCTGTCATTTGCCCTCTACAGAAAAKAATTATCACAGGTCGGTCCAATAGTCCAGTTAACACTCGTTGAAAAGCAACATTAATTTAACCTCAAGAGAAAATATTTTAAGTCTCTTTGTCCTTGATCAAGGTCTGAAAAGCACAGTTCATTTCATTACAAACGACAGTAAATTTATCATGGCTGCATCTAAAAGGCACAGCATGGCTGATGGGTTTTCTTGAAAAGTCTGTTTCTTTGGTATAGAGCGCCACCCTCTGACAGCAGTTGAAGCCGGTACCATCTTATTGCTCCTATGATAAAACAGTAAACACTTTGACTATTAATGAACGTGATAATTACTTTAATAATCAAATGTGTAAATTGTAACAGTCACACAATTACTCCATCATATGTAAATTATTAAACATTTAGACATGCCTTCAACCTGTACRGCTCTCTGCAGCTGAAAATGAAAAGGCCTACATTAAGCCGAAAATCAAATGTTAGTTGAATAATCCTGAAAAAACACAAAGCCATATAGTAAAGAGTACTGATGACATATTAGAGGTTCATTGTTAGCACGGTTGCAGACATCAGGCGATGGTGGATGGTGGGGGCCACTGTTCCATATTCTCCCCGTAAAGAAGTTGAGGAGAAACAAGCAGCCCCAAGGCGTGGGAGAGACACATCAATCACGGTATGGCCCTTAGCGTGACCAGACCACGGTGTTGTGTTTAATGGTCCTCTGCTCTGCTCTCACACAGCCACAGAAACATGCAGGTGTGGGATTTGTGTTTAGTCCAGGTGAAGTCCAAACCATGCAGTCAGTCACAAGGTGTTAAATTAGATAGAAAATGTTGTCAATTCAATAAAACGTGCAGCCGTTCCAGACAATGCAGAAAACATACAACAAAAGACAATATTAGTTGTAATAAATGTACAGTACTTTAACACCCAAAACACAAACAAAAGGAATACAGAGAAGAATATCTATGGATACCCCTAAACACCGGGGAATAGGGAAATTATCTACATTAACCATTCCAACATAGGATATTAAAAATAAAATGAAATAAAAAAATATATATTTTGCACTGGAAATAAACATGTATTGTTCCTGAAAACAAAACCTGCCTGATCAATCAGACAATGTTTGCAGTGAAATGAATCAAGTTTTCAAATTGATTATAAGATGCACTCTCCTGGAACAGGAATTATGTATATATATATTATTTTTTTTTGCATAGTTTTCCACACTTTGAGCATGTCCACAGTTTGATGTACATTATAGGATTGTAATGCATACATTTATWGTAACAATGGCACCCCTCTCTCTTTGCAACATCAAAGCAGTAATCACACAATGCAAACAAAAAATATAATTCTCTAGGCAAACTTCTAATTGGTGAAAATKAATTCAAAATGTTTATCCATAATAAGACAATACAACACACAATTACAAAGTCAGCCAATAGTCGGCTAAACGTATCTGTATATGGGGCAAATTAARCTCAACGGTGTCTAACACACAAGTGTTTTGTCTGAATTGTTTTGACATATTGTTGGTTTGATGTTACCAATGTGCTGTGGATTAGGCCTTGACTTGATAGAGTGCTGCTTTAAAACAAATTAATTGAGGATTACTATCAGTTATGTAACACCCTCTCCAAATGCACTCATGCACACAACAAAGTAATTAGCTTTCTGTTAATTAGGTAATTAAGCAAATGAAAAKAATCTACTCTCGATTTCCAAAGGGTTGGCTTTCATATGTTCTCCCCTGCTGCTGAGGGCATTAAGAGCAACAGAGGRACACTAGATGACTACCATTCTACATGTAATGAAAGGAAGCCACTTCTGGACAGGGTTCACAGATAATGACTTCTGAGGACATTTCACCCATCTGTGTCTACTCTATTTGTCAGCAAGGGACACAAAGCCTGGAAATAGACACGCATCTACGTTTCACAACAAGCATCCTATGGGGATAATATTCATGTTTTACTTGTTCTCTACTGCTAAGTTTGATCAAACAATTGATTGATGTCGGTAGACAAAGGAAAATGACATTATTTTGCAAATAATAAGCTCTGTTGTTGTAGTGTRCTTTTCTGTTTATCTCAGAAGTGATAATACTGTGTGGAGTATCAGTAGAACTAATAGTGACTTACAGCAAAAATGCCAGAAAAGAGTCATGACAAAAAGTTACCAGTAGGTGGAGATAATGGGACCATGACCAAAGCATCAGAATTAGGGTTTCAAAGATACCGGTCAAAGTGACAAGAACATTCTGTAATTTTGATAATTAACAGGTAATTTATGGAAMTCTATGGTAACTTTGGTAATTTGATACTTGAATAATGTGAAAAAAATATATTCATGTGTAGTATTCATTTTTTATATCTGTGTSCATATTGTCCATGAGATTCTTCRAGTGCAATGGTTCCCAAACGTTTTATAGTTCCGTACCCCTTCAAACATTCAACCTCCAGCTGCATACCCCCTCTAGCACCAGGGTCAGCGCACTCTCAAATGTTGTTTTTTGCCATCATTGTAAGCCTGCCACACTATGCGATATATTTATTAAACATGAGAATGAGTGTGAGTTGTCGTCACAACCCGGCTCGTGGGAAGTGACAAAGAGCTCTTACAGGACCAGGGCACAAATAATTTTGCTCTTTATTTAGCCATCTTACATATAAAACTTTATTTGTTAATYGAAAACTGTGAATAACTCAACACAGGTTAATGAGAAGGGTGTGCTTGAAAGGATGCACATAACTCTGCAATGTTGGGTTGTATTGGACAGTCTGTGCCTGTATTTAGTTTTCATGCTTGTGAGGGCCGAGAATCCACTCTCACATAGGTATGTGGTTGCAAAGGGAATCAGTGTCTTAACAGTGCAATTTGCCAAGGCAGGATACTGAGTGCAGCCCAATCCAAAAATCTGGCAGTGGCTTCTGATTAAATTAAATTTTCACAGAACCACTTGTTGCAATTTCGATGAGGCTCTCTTGTTCAGATATCGGTAAGTGGACTGGAGGCAGAGCATGAAAGGGATAACGAATCTAGTTGTTTGTGTCATCCATTTCTGGAAATTACCTGCGTAATTGCGCACCCAACTCACTCAGGTGCTTCGCTATATCACATTTGACATTGTCCGTAAGCTTGAGTTTATTTGCACACAAAAAAAATCATACAATGAAGGAAAGACCTGTGTGTTGTCCTTGTTAATGCAGACAGAGAAGAGCTCCAACTTCTTAATCATAGCCTCAATTTTGTCCCGCACATTGAATATAGTTGTGGAGAGTCCCTGTAATCTTAGATTCAGATCATTCAGGTGAGAAAAAAACATCAGCCGGATAGGCCAGTCATGTGAGAAACTCGTCATCATGCAAGCAGTCAGACAAGTGAAAAATATGGTCAGTAAAGAAAACTTTAAGTTCTTCTCTCAATTAAAAAAAACGTGTCAATACTTTGCCCCTTGATAACCAGCGCACTTCTGTATGTTGTAAAAGCGTTACATGGTCGCTGCCCATATCTTTGCATAGTGCAGAAAATACAGGAGAGTTCAGGGGCYTTGCTTTAACAAAGTTAACCATTTTCACTGTAGAGTCCAAAACATCTTTCAAGCTGTCCGGCATTCCTTTGGCAGCAAGAGCCTCTAGGTGGATGCTGCAGTGTACCCAAGTGGTGTCGGGAGCAACTCCTTGCATGCGCGTTACCACTTCACTATGTCTCCCTGTCATGGCTTTTGCACCATGTCACAAAGCTGTCCAGTACTTTAAAAATATCCTCTCCTGTTGTCCTGGTTTCCAATGGTTTGCAGAAGAGGATGTCTTCCTTAATTGACCCCCCATAAACGTATTGGACATATACTAGGAGCTGTGCCAGGCCCGCCACGTCTGTTGACTCATCGAGCTGTAAAGCATAGAATTCACTGGCTTGTATACGAAGCATTAATTGTTTCAAAACATCTCCTGCCATGTCACTGATGCATCGTGAAACAGTGTTGTTTGATGAAAGCATTGTCTATATAGTTTTTTTTGCCTTTTCCCCCAGCATTGTCCAGGCCATATCTGCGGCAGCAGGAAGAATTAAGTCCTCCACAATAGTATGGGGCTTGCCTGCCCTAGCCACTCAGTAGCTCACCATATAAGACGCTTCTAGCCCCTTCTTATTAATGTTATCTGTTGCTGTTATACATGTCTTACTACTCGAAATTCATCTTAATTCTCAGTCAAAAAACTCCTGTGGCTTATTTTTCAAAATGACATGTTTTGTCTCTAAATGTCTGCGCAAGAGTGAAGGTTTCATCGAGTTGTGAGATAGTACTTTTGCACATATAACACACTGTGGCTGGAGCTGGCCAACGGCGGCACGTTCAAGAGTTTTGGGAGAGAACGAAAGAAGGGGATACTGTCTGTAGTTTGTTGAACATCGAGGGATCGCAGTCGTAAGATTTTTCAGAAGGGGTGCAACTCTCGCTGCTCTTGAAGACGGAAGGGACGTAGCAGCGTCAAGGATGAGTTGATGACGAGGTGAGGAAGGGAGAAGGTGCTCCGGAAATGTTCTGGAGAAGAGAGGAGGGATAGGGTTCAAGCGGCAGGTTTTTGGCGGCGGCCCGGCGTCACACAAGACGCGAATTTCATCTGGAGAGAGAGGGGAGAAAGAGGTCAAGCACAGGGTAGGGCAGTGTGAGCAGAAACCAGCATTGTGTCGTTTGACTTAGCAATACGAGGATCGGATGTCGTCGACCTTCTTCAAAATGGGTTGACGAATCCATCAGCGAGAGGGAGGAGGGTGAGGAGGAGGGAGGAGATTCAGAGGGAGGAGAGGTGGCAAAGAGCTTCCTAGGGTTTAGAGCAAGATGCTTTGGAATTTAGTTAGTGTAGAAATTGGCTTTATGCAGCAGAGACAGAAGAGGAGAATGTAGAGAGGAGGGAGTGAAAGGATGGCCAGATCCCGCAAGGGGGCGAGTTTCTTCCATTCCGCTCGGCTGCCCGGAGCCCTGTTCTTGAGCTCGCAATGAGTCGTCGAGCCACGGAGCCAGGAGGGGAGGCCGACCGGCCTGGAGGCATACGGGGATCATAGAGAGTCAAAGGATGGCAGAAAGAGGAGAGGAGGGTTGAGGAGGCAGAAATCAGGACGATAGGTTGCGAGAAGGTTTTGAGCAGAGGGAAGAGTGATAGGATGGAAGAGGAGGTGAGTAGCGGGGGAGAGAGAGCGAAGGGGGGCACGGCGCGGATTCCATCCGAGTAAGCGGCAGTGTGGCGAAGTGTTGGATGAAAGCAGAGGGAAAAAGGATACAGGTAGTGGTGAGACTTGGAGGGAGTTGGCAGATAGATTAGTGGAAGACTAGCATTCTAGTAAAGATGAGGTCAAGCGTATGCTTGCCTGTGAGTAGGGGGAAGGTGAAGAGGGTAGGTCAAAAAGAGGAGAGGGAGTGGAAAAGAAGGAGGCAGAGAGGAGATTGTCACTGATGCATCGTGAAACAGTGTGTTGTTTGAATGAAGCATTGTCTTATAGTTTTTTTTGCTTTTCCCCAGCATTGTCCAGGCCATATCTGCGGCAGCAGGAAGAATTAAGTTCTCCACAATAGTATGGGGCTTGCCTGCCCTAGCCACTAGATAGTCACCATATAAACGCTTCTAGCCCCTTCTTATTAATGTTATCTGTTGCTGTTATACATGCTTAACTACTCGAAATCATCTTAATTCTCAGTCAAAAACCTCTCTGTGGCTTTATTTTTCAAAT
>NC_036851.1:13662217-13666299 GCF_002910315.2 Salvelinus sp. IW2-2015 | reverse complement strand
AAAATGACATGTTTTGTCTCTAAATGTCTGCGCAAGAGTGAAGGTTTCATCGAGTTGTGAGATAGTACTTTTGCACATATAACACACTGTGGCTGAGGAAAGCCACTACTCCCAATATAAGTGAACCCCAAATCAATGCAGTTCTCATCATATTTTCTCCTCTTTCGATGGTCCAACGTCCATGTCTTCTAATACTATCACTGAGCATTTCAAAAGGTATACGCTGCTTACAGCGATAAAACAAGACATCGAGCAGTATTTCAGCTCTCATGTACTATTATTGGTGTTGTTTATTTGTTTATTTCGCCATAGAAACAATACAAAAAAAACAGTGGCAAACAAAGACAAACTCCATGTGAGCGAGCTGATATAGTAGAGGCAATGAGTAACGAGAGAACATTATAATATGATCAATTTACCGGAGAGACCGGTCCAGAGGCGCCTGAGCCGCCCTTCAGTCCAGAGGCGCCTGAGCCGCCCTTCAGTCCAGAGGCGCCTGAGCCGCCTGAGCTGTCCTTCAGTCCGGAGCTGCCCTTCAGTCCGGAGCTGCCCTTCAGTCCGGAGCTGCCCCTCAGTCCGGAGCTGCCCCTCAGCCCGGAGCTGCCCTTCAGTCCGGTGGTGCCCTTCAGTCCGGTGGTGCCTTTCAGTCCGGAGCTGCCCCTCAGTCCGGAGCTGCCCCTCAGTCCGGTGGTGCCTTTCAGTCCGGAGCTGCCCTTCAGTCCGGAGCTGCACCTCAGTCCAGAGCTGCACCTCAGTCCAGAGGCGCCGCTCAGTCCAGAGGCGCCCTTCAGTCCAGTGGTGCCCTTTATTAGGGTCCCCAGTCCATGGTCGGCGGCGAGGGTCGCCGCTCCAAAGACGCCACTGAAGCAGACTAAGACTATGGTGGAGTGGGGTCCACGTCCCGCGCCAGAGCCGCCACCGCGGACAGATGCCCACCCAGACCCTCCCTCTCCCTTATAGGTTCAGGTTTTGCGGCCGAGTCGCACCTTTGGGGGGGGGGGGGTACTGTCACTTCTGACCTTAGTTCTTTTTTATGTCTTTGTTTTGTATTGGTCAGGGCGTGAGTTGGGTGGTTGTCTATGTTCGTTTTTCTATGTTGGTTTTTGCTTTGCCTGTATGGTTCTCAATCAGAGGCAGGCTCGTTAGTTGTCTCTGATTTGAGAATCATACTTATGTAGCCTTTTTTCCACCTGTGTTTCGTGGGTGATTCTTTTCTTTCGTGTTGTTTATGTTTCAACCATTCAGGACGTTGTTTCGTTTCGTTCTCCGTGTTTTGTTGTTTTTGTTCGAGTATATCCGTTTTCATTAAAAGAGTGATTAACGAATACTTACCACGCATGCACTTGGTCCTCCTCTCTTTCTCCTAACGACGAACATTACAGGAGGGAGATCGGGGGTGAAGTTGACAGAGGGACAAACGTTAATGAATGCAAGCAAACGTACAAGTACTCTATGTCTCGGCCTTTAACTTTGTTGAAACTATTTTAGTAGTGCAGACGTACTTCACCTATCTTATAAAGTGCATTATTAGTTACCCTGCAAAATAACTGGTATAAGCCCTATGAAAAACTGACTTTTCCCTGTTGCCAGCCCTCTTATACTGTCACTGAAGGTGTTAAGACATTATGGCAGTAATATAAAGTCTGTCATTTGCCCTCTAAGAAAATAATTATCACAGGTCGGTCAGATCAGTCCAGTAAACTCGTTGAAAAAGCAACATAAATATTAACCCAAGAGAAAATATTTAAGTTCTGTCCTTGATCAAGGGTCTGAAAAGCATCAGTTCATTTCATTACAACGACAGAATATTTATTCATAGGCTGCATCTAAAGGCACAGCTATCTGATGATGGTTATATCTTGAAAAGTCTAGTTCTGGTATAGAGCGCCAGGCCCCTCTGACAGCAGTTGGAAGCCCAGTACATCTTATTGCTTCCTATGGATAAAACAGTAAACACTTTTGACTATTTATGAACGTGATAATTACTTTAAATAAGAACAAATGTGTAAATTGTAACAGTCACACAATTACTTCAATCATTGATAAATTATTAAACATTTAGACATGCCTTCAACCTGTCGGCTCTCTGCCAGCTGAAATGAAAACGCCTACATTAAGACCGAAAAATCACAATTTTGTAGTTGAATAATCCTGAAAAAATCAAAAGCCATATAGTAAAGAAGTACTGATGGACATATTAAGGTTCATGTTAGTCACGGCTGTCAGACAATCAGGCGATGGTGGATGGTGGGCCAACTGTTCCATATTCATCCGTAAAGAGTTGAGGAGAAAAAAGCAGCCCAGGCCGTGCGAGAGGACACATCGATCACGTATGGCCCTTAGCGTGACCAGACCACACGGTGGTTGTGTTTAATGGTCTCTGCTCTGCTCTCACACAGCCACAGAAATGCAGGTGTGGATCTGTGTGTTAGTCCAGGTGAAGTCCAAACATGCAGTCAGTCACAAAGGTTGTTTAAATTAGGATAGAAAATGTGTCAATTCCAATTAAAACGTGCAGCCGTTCAGACAATGCAGAAAACCATACAAACGAAAAGACAATATTAAGTTGTAATAAATGTACAGATCGTGTATAACACCAAAAACACAAACAAGGAATACAGAGAGAGATATCTGATGGATATGTGCACGTTCTCGATTTTATTCTTTGTTTTGTCTTATTTAGTATGGTCAGGAGCGTGAGTTGGGGTGGGAGTCTATGTTTGTATTTCTAATGTTTTCCTATTTCTGTGTTTGCGCCTGATATGGTTCTAATCAGAGCAGGTGTTTGTGTTGTCTCTGATGGAACCATATTAAGTAGCGTTTTGTGTTGGTTTTGTGGGTGGATGTTTTCAGTCTTTGTGTGTCTGCACCAGATAGAGCACTGTTTTTCGGTTTTCATACTTTTGTGTTTTGTATTTATTGAAGTGTTCAGTTTTTGGTTTATTATTAAAATTAAGATGAACACATTACCACGCTGCGCTTATGGTCCTGCTCCTATCTGTCCACATGTACGGACAGCCGTGTACAGAAACATAGCACCCAAACGGGACCAAGCAGCGGTGTAACAGGCGCGGCAGCAGGAGCAGCGGCGAGAAAAGGAGGAATGGACATGGGAGGACGAGTTTGCGACGGCAAAGACCCTGGGCAGAGCCAGGGGAATAATCGCCGCCCAAGCAGGAGCTGTGGAGGCGCAATAGCAGAGAGGGCCGGCATTATTGAGGAAGCTAGCACGGCAGACGCGCTGGAGCCGAGAGACAGCCTAAAAATGTATTTGGGGGCACACACAGCGGAGTGTGTGCAGAGTCAGGAAGTCAGACCTGAGCCAAACTCCCCCTGCTTACCGTAAGGAAGCCAAGGATGGAACCAAGCCGGTCAGGGCGTATTGGAGGTGAGCGAAGCAGAGACACGTAAAGGAGCTTAATGGGGAGATTGGGAGTTATGAGGGAGGTGCTGGTTGGTGCATGAGGCACGACATCCGCCCGCGAGCGTGTCCGAAATTTGATGTCACCTGAGCTCGCTCTCCTATCTCTGAGGTGGCGTGCTAGCCGTCTGGTGGAAGACTGTTGCCAGCCCCACGCACCAGGCCTCTGGCGCCATCCTAGCCCTGCACCGTCCTGTGCCAGCTCAGCGACCACTCTCCTGTGGCAGCCCCAGTCCTTCCTGTGGCACCCCACGCACCAGCCGTCCGGGTGGCCGGCGCCACGTACCAGGCCTCCAGTTTCAGCACCCCGCCACTCGCCTTGGTGTCGCGTTGTCTCGGCCCACTACCACCATGTGCCAACAGCCACCACCAGGCTTCCTGTGCGTCTTCCAGAGCCCAGTTTGCCCTGTTCCTAGCTCCACGCGCACTCGCCTGTGGTGCGTGTCCCCAGTCCGGTACCACCACCAGTCTGGCACCACGCACCAAGCCCTACTGTGCGTGTCCAGGGTCCAGTATGCCCTGTTCCTGCTCCAACGCACTTCGCCCAGAGGTTGCGTGTCCCCAGCCCGCGTACCACCGTTCCGAGCACACAACGGCATCCAGGCTACTGGTGCGCCTCAGCAGGCCTAAGAGCTGCCCGTCTGTGCCGCGAAGCAGCGCG